>NC_087395.1:9605000-9650000 GCF_031307605.1 Tribolium castaneum | reverse complement strand
CGAGATATAAGCAAAAAACCAATAAGAAAACTGTAACTGTTACTGAACAAAAATGTAATTCAGTTTTCAATGTTTGAGACGAAGACGAAAATGCAGCATTTAAAATCGACTCTGAAGACTTCAGTGACTTATATGTCACCTCCTTTTTCTTCTAATAAAGTATTGGACCTAATAAATTAAGTGTATTTTAAATCACAAAACATTTTCTGTTAAAGCACCTTTTTTTTAAATATTAATTATTTTCAAACTTATATCTCGCTTATGGTTAGTCCTACATGAGAAATGCAAATAACTATTTTGTAGGAAATTTTATCAGCTTTAATTTTAGTAAAAAGATAAAAATTGATAAGAGTAACTGTTTTCGAGATATAAGCAAGAAACCAAAAAACTGTTACCTTAATTAAGCGATTGCATATAAGCAAATTTAGTACTATTAGTATTATTATTATTAATGTTATTGTTATTAATATGACGACTAAAGACGACTCTGAAACCTTTAGTGACATTTATGTCTTCTCCTTTTATTATATTTATTTTTATTTATATAATTATTTTGTAGGAAATTTTATCAGCTTTAATTTTAAAAGAAAGATAAAAATTGATAGGAGTAACTGTTTTCGAGATATAAGCAAAAAACCAATAAGAAAACTGTAACTGTTACTGAACAAAAATGTAATTCAGTTTTCAATGTTTGAGACGAAGACGAAAATGCAGCATTTAAAATCGACTCTGAAGACTTCAGTGACTTATATGTCACCTCCTTTTTCTTCTAATAAAGTATTGGACCTAATAAATTAAGTGTATTTTAAATCACAAAACATTTTCTGTTAAAGCACTTTTTTTTTTAAATATTAATTATTTTCAAACTTATTTCTCGCTTATGGTTAGTCCTACATGAAAAATGCAAATTACTATTTTGTAGGAAACTTTATCAGCTTTAATTTTAGTAAAAAGATAAAAATTGATAGGAGTAACTGTTTTCGAGATGTAAGCAAGAGACCAAAAAACTGTTACCTTAATTAAGCGCTTGCATATAAGCAAATTTAGTACTAAAAACAACTCTGAAGACTTTGGTGACTTTTATGTCTTCTCATTTTTCCTCTACTAAAGTGTTTGACCCAATTAAATTAGTTTAATATCGGTTTTTCAAACATTTTATTTTAAAGCAAATTTTTGTTAAAGATTATTTATATCCAACTCTATAACTCGCTTATGGTTGGTCCTACAAAAAAATGCAAATAACTATTTTGTAGGAAATTTTATCAGCTTTAATTTTGAAAGAAAGATAAAAATTGATAGGAGTAATTGTTTTCGAGATATAAGCAAAAAACCAAAGTGAAAACTGTTACAGTTACTGAACAAAAATGTAATTCAGTTTTCAATGTTTGAGACGAAGACGAAAATGCAGCATTTAAAAACGACTCTGAAGACTTCAGTGACTTTTATGTCACCTCCTTTTTCTTCTAATAGAGTATTGGTCCCAATAAATTAAGTGTATTTTAAATCACAAGACATTTTCTGTTAAAGCACTTTTTTTTTAAATATTAATTATTTTCAAACTTCTATCTCGCTTATGGTTAGTCCTACATAAAAAATGCAAATAACTATTTTGTAGGAAATTTTATCAGCTTTAATTTTAGTAAAAAGATAAAAATTGATAGGAGTAACTGTTTTCGAGATATAAGCAAGAAACTGTTACCTTAATTAAGCGCTTGCATATAAGCAAATTTAGTAATATTAGTATTATTATTATTAATGTTATTGTTATTAATAGGACGACTAAAGACGACACTGAAACATTTAGTGACTTTTATGTCTTCTCCTTTTTCCTCTACTAAAGTGTTAGACACAATTAATTTAGTTTAATTCCGGTTTTTCAAGCATTTTATTTAAAAGCAAATTTTTGTTAAATATTATTTATATCCAACTCTATAACTCGTTTATGCTTGGTCCTACAAGAAAAATGTTAATAACTATTTTGTTGAAAATTTTATCAGCTTTAATTTTGAAAGAAAGATAAAATTTGATAGGAGTAACTGTTTTCGAGATATAAGCAAAAAACCAATAAGAAAACTGTAACTGTTACTGAACAAAAATGTAACTCAGTTTTCAATGTTTGAGACGAAGACAAAAATGTAGCATTTATTTAAAAGTCGTTTTTAATCGTCATATTAATAACAATAACATTAATAATAATAATACTAATAATACTAAATTTGCTTATATGCAAACGCTTAATTAAGGTAACAGTTTTTTGGTTTCTTGATTATATCTCGAAAACAGTTACTCCTATCAATTTTTATCTTTTTACTAAAATTAAAGCTGATAAAATTTCCTACAAAATAGTTATTTGCATTTTTTATGTAGGACTAACCATAAGCGAGATATAAGTTTGAAAATAATTATTATTTAAAAAAAAAGTGCTTTAACAGAAAATGTCTTGTGATTTAAAATACACTTAATTTATTGGGTCCAATACTTTATTAGAAGAAAAAGGAGGTGACATAAAAGTCACTGACGTCTTCAGAGTCGTTTTTAAATGCTGCATTTTTGTCTTCGTCTCAAACATTGAAAATTGAGTTACATTTTTGTTCAGTAACAGTTACAGTTTTCTTATTGGTTTTTTGCTTATATCTGGAAAACAGTTACTCCTATCAAATTTTACCTGTCTTTCAAAATTAAAGCTGATAAAATTTCCAACAAAATAGTTATTTACATTTTTCTTGTAGGACCAAGCATAAACGAGTTATAGAGTTGGATATAAATAATATTTAACAAAAATTTGCTTTAAAATAAAATGCTTGAAAAACCGGAATTAAACTAAATTAATTGTGTCTAACACTTTAGTAGAGGAAAAAAGACATAAAAGTCACTAAATGTTTTAGAGTCGTCTTTAGTCGCCCTATTAATAACAATAAAATTAAATAATAATAATACTAATATTACTAAATTTGCTTATATGCAAGCGCTTAATTAAGGTAACAGTTTCTTGCTTATATCTCGAAAACAGTTACTCCTATCAATTTTTATCTTTTTACTAAAATTAAAGCTGATAAAATTTCCTACAAAATAGTAATTTGCATTTTTCATGTAGGACTAACCATAAGCGAGATATAAGTTTAAAAATAATTAATATTTAAAAAAAATGTGCTTTAACAGAAAATGTCTTGTGATTTAAAATACACTTAATTTATTGGGTCCAATACTTTATTAGAAGAAAAAGGAGGTGACATAAAAGTCACCAAAGTCTTGAGAGTCGTTCTTAGTCGTCATATCAATAACAATAACATTAATAATAATAATAATACTAATAGTACTAAATTTGCTTATATGCAAGCGCTTAATTAAGGTAACAGTTTCTTGCTTATATCTCGAAAACTTACATTTTTGTTCAGTAACTGTAACAGTTTTTACATTGGTTTTTTGCTTATATCTCGAAAACAATTACTCCTATCAATTTTTATCTTTCTTTCAAAATTAAAGCTGATAAAATTTCCTACAAAATAGTTATTTGCATTTCTTTTGTAAGACCAACCATAAGCGAGTTATAGAGTTGGATATAAATAATCTTTAACAAAAATTTGCTTTAAAATATAATGTTTGAAAAACCGAAATTAAATTGAGTCTAACACTTTAGTATAGGAAAAAGGAGAAGACATAAAAGTCACCAAAGTCTTCAAAGTCGTTTTTAGTCGTCATATTAATAACAATAACATTAATAATAATAATAATGCTGCATTTTCGTCTTCGTCTCAAACATTGAAAACTGAATTACATTTTTGTTCAGTAACAGTTACAGTTTTCTTATTGGTTTTTTGCTTATATCTCGAAAACAGTTACTCCTATCAATTTTTATCTTTCTTTCAAAATTAAAGCTGATAAAATTTCCTACAAAATAGTTATTTGCATTTTTCTTGTAGGACCAACCATAAGCGAGTTATAGAGTTGGATATAAATAAGATTTAACAAAAACTTGCTTTAAAATAAAATGTTTGAAAAACTAAAATTAAACTAAATTAATTGTGTCTAACACTTTAGTAGAGGAAAAAGGAGAAGACATAAAGGTCACTAAAGGTTTCAGAGTCGTCTTTTGTCGTCATATTAATAACAATAACATTAATAATAATACTAATAGTACTAAATTTGCTTACATCCAAACGCTTACTTAGGGTAACAGTTTTTTGGTTTCTTGCTTATATCTGGAAAACAGTTACTTATATCAATTTTTATCTTTTTACTAAAATTAAAGCCGATAAAATTTTCTACAAAATAGTTATTTGCATTTTTCATGTAAGACTAACCATAAGCGAGATATAAGTTTAAAAATTATTAATATTTAAAAAAAAAGTGCTTTAACAGAAAATGTCTTGTGATTTAAAATACACTTAATTTATTGGGTCCAATACTTTATTAGAAGAAAAAGGAGGTGACATAAAAGTCGCTGAAGTCTTCAGAGTCGTTTTTAAATGCTGCATTTTCGTCTTCGTCTCAAACATTGAAAACTGAATTACATTTTTGTTCAGTAACTGTAACAGTTTTTACTTTGGTTTTTTGCTTATATCTCGAAAACAATTACTCCTATCAATTTTTATCTTTCTTTCAAAATTAAAGCTGATAAAATTTCCTACAAAATAGTTATTTGCATTTTTCATGTAGGACTAACCATAAGCGAGATATAAGTTTGAAAATAATTAATATTTAAAAAAAAAGTGCTTTAACAGAAAATGTCTTGTGATTTAAAATACACTTAATTTAATGGGTCCAATACTTTATTAGAAGAAAAGGGAGGTGACATAAAAGTCACTGAAGTCTTCAGAGTCGTTTTTAAATGCTGCATTTTCGTCTTCGTCTCAAACATTGAAAACTGAATTACATTTTTGTTCAGTAACTGTAACAGTTTTTACTTTGGTTTTTTGCTTATATCTCGAAAACAATTACTCCTATCAATTTTTGTCTTTCTTTCAAAATCAAAGCTGATAAAATTTCCTACAAAATAGTTATTGGCATTTTTTTTGTAGGACCAACCATAAGCGAGTTATAAAGTTGGATATAAATAATCTTTAACAAAAATTTGCTTTAAAATAAAATGTTTGAAATACTGAAATTAAACTAAATTAATTGTGTCTAACACTTTAGTATAGGAAAAAGGAGAAGACATAAAAGTCACCAAAGTCTTCAGAGTCGTTTTTAGTCGTCATATTAATAACAATAACATTAATAATAATAATACTAATAGTACTAAATTTGCTTATATGCAAGCGCTTTATTAAGGTAACAGTTTTTTGGTTTCTTGCTTATATCTCGAAAACAGTTACTCCTATCAATTTTTATCTGTTTACTAAAATTAAAGCTGATAAAATTTCTTACAAAATAGTTATTTGCATTTTTCATGTAGGACTAACCTTAAGCGAGATATAAGTTTGAAAATAATCAATATTTAAAAAAAAAGTGCTTTAACAGAAAATGTCTTGTGATTTAAAATACACTTAATTTATTAGGTCCAATACATTATTAGAAGAAAAAGGAGGTGACTTAAAAGTCACAGAAGTCTTCAGAGTCGTTTTTAAATGCTGCATTTTCGTCTTCGTCTCAAACATTGAAAACTGAATAACATTTTTGTTTAGTAACTGTAACAGTTTTCACTTTGGTTTTTTGCTTATATCTCGAAAACTATTATTCCTATCAATTTTTATCTTTCTTTCAAAATTAAAGCTGATAAAATTTCCTACAAAATAGTTATTTGCATTTTTCTTGTAGGACCAACCATAAGCGAGTTATAGAGTTGGATATAAATAATATTTAACAAAAACTTGCTTTAAAATAAAATGTTTGAAAAACTAAAAAATAAAATTTCCTACAAAATAGTAATTTGCATTTTTCATATAGGACTAACCATAAGCGAGATATAAGTTTAAAAATAATTAATATTTAAAAAAAAAGTGCTTTAACAGAAAATGTCTTGTGATTTAAAATACACTTAATTTATTGGGTCCAATACTTTATTAGAAGAAAAAGGAGGTGACATAAAAGTCACCAAAGTCTTGAGAGTCGTTCTTAGTCGTCATATCAATAACAATAACATTAATAATAATAATACTAATAGTACTAAATTTGCTTATATGCAAGCGCTTTATTAAGGTAACAGTTTATTGGTTTCTTGCTTATATCTCGAAAACAGTTACTCCTATCAATTTTTATCTTTTTACTAAAATTAAAGCTGATAAAATTTCCTACAAAATAGTTATTTGTATTTTTCTTGTAGGACCAAGCATAAGCGAGTTATAGAGATAGATATAAATAATATTTAACAAAAATTTGCTTTAAAATAAAATGTTTGAAATACTGAAATTAAACTAAATTAATTGTGTCTAACACTTTAGTATAGGAAAAAGGAGAAGACATAAAAGTCACCAAAGTCTTCAGAGTCGTTTTTAGTCGTCATATTAATAACAATAACATTAATAATAATAATACTAATAGTACTAAATTTGCTTATATGCAAGCGCTTTATTAAGGTAACAGTTTTTTGGTTTCTTGCTTATATCTCGAAAACAGTTACTCCTATCAATTTTTATCTGTTTACTAAAATTAAAGCTGATAAAATTTCCTACAAAATAGTTATTTGCATTTTTCATGTAGGACTAACCATAAGCGAGATATAAGTTTGAAAATAATCAATATTTAAAAAAAAGTGCTTTAACAGAAAATGTCATGTGATTTAAAATACACTTAATTTATTGGGTCCAATACATTATTAGAAGAAAAAGGAGGTGACTTAAAAGTCACAGAAGTCTTCAGAGTCGTTTTTGAATGCTGCATTTTCGTCTTCGTCTCAAACATTGAAAACTGAATTACATTTTTGTTTAGTAACTGTAACAGTTTTCACTTTGGTTTTTTGCTTATATCTCGAAAACAGTTATTTCTATCAATTTTTATCTTTCTTTCAAAATTAAAGCTGATAAAATTTCCTACAAAATAGTTATTTGCATTTTTCTTGTAGGACCAACCATAAGCGAGTTATAGAGTTGGATATAAATAATATTTAACAAAAACTTGCTTTAAAATAAAATGTTTGAAAAACTAAAAAATAAAATTTCCTACAAAATAGTAATTTGCATTTTTCATATAGGACTAACCATAAGCGAGATATAAGTTTAAAAATAATTAATATTTAAAAAAAAAGTGCTTTAACAGAAAATGTCTTGTGATTTAAAATACACTTAATTTATTGGGTCCAATACTTTATTAGAAGAAAAAGGAGGTGACATAAAAGTCACCAAAGTCTTGAGAGTCGTTCTTAGTCGTCATATCAATAACAATAACATTAATAATAATAATACTAATAGTACTAAATTTGCTTATATGCAAGCGCTTAATTAGGGTAACAGTTACTTGCTTATATCTCGAAAACTTACATTTTTGTTCAGTAACTGTAACAGTTTTTACTTTGGTTTTTTGCTTATATTTCGAAAACAATTACTCCTATCAATTTTTATCTTTTTTTCAAAATTAAAGCTGATAAAATTTCCTACAAAATAGTTATTTGTATTTTTTTTGTAAGACCAACCATAAGCGAGTTATAGAGTTGGATATAAATAATCTTTAACAAAAATTTGCTTTAAAATAAAATGTTAGAAAAACTAAAATTAAACCAAATTAATTGTGTCTAACACTTTAGTAGAGGAAAAAGGAGAAGACATAAAGGTCACTGAAGTCTTCAGAGTCGTTTTTAGTCGTCATATTAATAACAATAACATTAATAATAATAATACTAATAGTACTAAATTTGCTTACATGCAAGCGCTTAATTAATGTAACAGTTTTTTGGTTTCTAGCTTATATCTCGAAAACAGTTACACCTCTCAAATTTTATCTTTCTTTCAAAATTAAAGCTGATAAAATTTCCAACAAAGTAATTATTTGCATTTTTCTTGTAGGACCAAGCATAAGCGAGTTATAGAGATGAATATAAATAATTTCTAACAAAAATTTGCTTTAAAATAAAATGTTTGAAAAACTGAAATTAAGCTAAATTAATTGTGTCTAACACTTTAGTGGAGGAAAAAGGAGAAGACATAAAAGTCTTTAAAGGTTTCAGAATCGTCTTTAGTCGTCATATTAATAACAATAACATTAATAAACTAATAGTACTAAATTTTCTTATATGCAAACGCTGCATTAAGGTAATAGTTTTTTGGTTTCTTGCTTATATCTCGAAAACAGTTACTCCTATCAATTTTTAACTTTTCACCAAAATTAAAGATGATAAAATTTCCTGCAAAATAGTTATTTGCATTTTTCATGTAGAACAAACCATAAGCGAGATATAAGTTTGAAAATAATTAATAATTAAAAAAAAATGTGTTTTAACAGAAAATGTCTTGTGATTTAAAATACACTTAATTTATTGGGTCCAATACTTAATTAGAAGAAAAAGGAGGTGCAAATAACTATTTTGTTGGAAATTTTATTAGCTTTAATTGTGAAAGAAAGATAAAATTTGATAGGAGTAACTGTTTTCGAGATATAAGCAAAAAACCAATAAGAAAACTGTAACTGTTACTGAACAAAAATGTAATTCAGTTTTCAATGTTTGAGACGAAGACAAAAATGCAGCATTTAAAAACGACTCTGAAAACTTCAGTGACTTTTATGTCACCTCCTTTTTCTTCTAATAAAGTATTGGACCCAATAAATTAAGTGTATTATAAATCACAAGACATTTTCTGTTAAAACACTTTTTTTTAATTATTAATTACTTTCAAACTTATATCTCGCTTATGGTTAGTTCTACATGAAAAATGCAAATAACTATTTTGTAGGAAATTTTATCACCTTTAATTTTGGTGAAAAAGTAAAAATTGATAGGAGTAACTGTTTTCGAGATATAAGCAAAAAACAAAAAAACTGTTACTTTAATTAAGCGCTTGCATATAAGCAAATTTAGTACTACCATTATTGTTATTATAAATGTTATTGTTATTAATATGACGACTAAAGACAACTCTAAGACTTTAGTGACTTTTATGTCTCCTCCTTTTTCCTCTACTAAAGTGTTAGACACAATTAATTTAGTTTAATTTCAGTTTTTCAAACATTTTATTTTAAAGTAAATTTTTGTTAAGTATTAAAAACTATAAAATGGCTTAGATTGCCTAAAACACACATCACACATGATCTTTTACATAGAAATGAGAAAACGCTCATATAACACAAAATAAGCTTCATTTTTGCTTAGAAAACTAAGCTTACTTTTATTACTACTATTATTATTATTTTTATTATTATTATTATTATTGTTATTACTATTATTATTATTATTATTATTATTATTATTATTTTTATTATTATTATTATTAATATTATTATTATTAAAAACCGATTATAACTTTTGTATAGTAAATGTTTTTATACCAGTTTTAAAATGAGTTATTAATTTTTGACAATTTCTTGTCTAAAAACACAGATCACAGATGATCTCTTGCATAGAAATGAGAAAACGCTCAGATAACACAAAATAAGCATCATTTTTGCTTAGAAAAACTAAGCTTTAATTTAGAAAGAAATTCATTATTATAAGTATTATTATCATTATTATTATTATTATTATTATTATTATTATTATTATTATTATTATTATTTCTTTTATTACTATTATTATTATTATTATTATTATTATTATTTCTTTTATTACTATTATTATTATTATTATTATTATTATTAACTTTTGTATAGTAAATGTTTTTATACCAGTTTTAAAATGAGTTATTAATTTTAGACAATTTCTTGCCTAAAAACACTCATATAACACACAAAATAAGCTTTATTTTTGCTTAGAAAACTAAGCTTACTTTTATTACTATTATTATTATTTTAATTATTATTATTATTATTATTATTGTTATTATTATTATTATTATTATTATTAAAAACCGATTATAACTTTTGTATAGTATTGTTTTTATACCAGTTTTAAAATGAGTGATTAATTTTAGCCAATTTCTTGCCTAAAAACTATAAAATGGCTTAGATTGCCTAAAAACACAGATCACACATGATCTTTTGCATAGAAATGAGAAAACGCTCATATAACACAAAATAAGCTTCATTTTTGCTTAGAAAACTAAGCTTACTTTTATTACTACTATTATTATTATATTTATTATTATTATTATTATTATTATTACTATTATTATTATTATTATTAATATTATTATTATTAAAAACCGATTATAACTTTTGTATAGTAAATGTTTTTATACCAGTTTTAAAATGAGTTATATTAATTTAGACAATTTTTTGCCTAAAAACACAGATCACAGATGATCTCTTGCATAGAAATGAGAAAACGCTCAGATAACTCAAAATAAGCATCATTTTTGCTTAGAAAAACTAAGCTTTAATTTAGAAAGAAATTCATTATTATAAGTATTATTATCATTATTATTATTATTATTATTATTATTATTATTATTATTATTATTATTTTTTTTTTTTTTTATTACTATTATTATTATTATTATTAACTTTTGTATAGTAAATGTTTTTATACCAGTTTTAAAATGAGTTATTAATTTTAGAAAATTTCTTGCCTAAAAACACAGATCACAGATGATTTCTTGCATAGAAATGAGAAAACGCTCATATAACACAAAAAGAGCTTCATGTTTGCTTAGAAAACTAAGCTTACTTTTATTACTATTATTATTTTTATTATTATTATTATTATTATTACTATTATTAGTATTATTATTTTTATTATTATTATTATTATTATTATTATTATTATTATTATTATTATTGTTATTATTATTATTATTATTAAAAACTTATATTAAACAGACAGAAAACGTCGTATTCTGACACAAAAAAACGAATTACGTTATAGACTTGACGAGAACGGCGTATCTCGGACTCTTATAGGACTCTTATAGGGTCAAAAAGTATCAGTTTGGATTAAAATAAATTATTTTTGTTGACTCTCAGTCTGAATTGTTCATCAGTTCAAACAAAAACGGCTTATTTTAGACGATCTTTTGCTTTGAACAAGAAAACTTACATCGAACAGACTAAAAACGTATTAATCTGGCATAAAAGAGCAATTTATGTATCACTTTAGATAAAGGCAGCTAATCCTATTCGTTTCATTGCTTAAAATAGACAAAATTGTTAATAAATCTAACAAAAACGCTGTATTCTAGCACAAAATACTAATTACATTATAGTTTCGACGAGAATAGCTTATTTGGAAGGATTCTATGCTTCCAAACGAGTAAATTTTTATTAAACAGATGCCAAACATCATGTTTTGTCCTATAAAGACATTTTGTATTGCAGTTTGTATTAAAACAAAATATTTTCGTTGATTCTTTGTTAGGAGCAGCAAACCTAACATTAAAGAATCTGAAAACTTTGTATTCGGGCACAAACCACCGAATTTTGTATCAGTTTAGACAAAAACGGTTGATTTTCGACAATATTTTGCTTTGAACAAGAAAATTTATATCAAACTGACTAAAAACGTTTTATTTTAGCACAAAACAAAAGATTTGCGTTATAGTCTTGAAGCTGATTCATGACACAGTTTGGATAAAAACCAATTATTTTTGTTAATTCATTGTTACAAACAAGAAACCTTACATCAAAGTAACTGAAAACCCCTTATTCCTGCACAGAAATTCGAATTACGTTTCAGCCTTTGTTTTGAACACGAAAACTTACATTAAAAAGATTAAAAACGTCTTATTCTGGCTGAAAACTGCAAATTATATATTACTCTAGATAAAAGCAATTTATCCTGATTACTCCTTTACTTAGAATAGAGTAAACTTGTATAAAATTTAATGAAAACTTTAAATTTAGTCTCAAAGAAATAATTTACGTTATAGTTTTGACCAGCACTGTTTATTTCAAACGAATTTATGATTCGAAACTAATGAACTTTTATGGGGCAGATGCAAAACCACATATTACCATATAAAGCGTTGTTTTAAAGCAAAGTATTACCTTTTGCAACAAGAAATTTCACGTCAAACAAACTGAAAACTTCGTATCCATGCATAAATAACGAATTACGTATCAGTTTAGGCAAATACAGCTTATTTTAAACGATTCATTGCTATAAACAAGAAAAATTTTATCAAGCATATTGAAAACGTCTTATTCTCGAAAATAAGAGCAAATTATGTATCAGTTTTGACAAAAGCGGATTACTCTGTTTGATTCTATGCTTAGAGTAGAGTAAACTACTATAAAACGTAATGAAAACTCTATATTCAAGCTCAAAAGAACAAATTACGTTATAGTTTTGGCAAAAAAAAATATTTCGGACGATTACATACTTCGAAGTAAGCAAACTTTAATTGAACAAGTGCAAAAGCTAATACTTTGCTTTAAAATAACGATTTATGTGGTAATATGGTATTTTGCATCTGTCCTATAAAAGTTTACTCGTTTCGCTCCATTGAATCATTCGAAAGAAATTATTTTGACACAACAACAACGAAAATAATTTGTTTTTGTTTAAACTGTAACATAAATCGCTTTTATAAAACGAACTAAGACGTTTGGCATCTGTTTATTGAAAGTTTTCTCGTTTGGGGGCATAAAATCGTTTGAAATTATCAGTTCTGGTCAAAACTATAACGTAAATTATTTCTTTGTATCACTTTAAAGATTTGCGTTATAGTCTTGACGAGAACTGTTAATTTCAAACGATTCTATGCTTTGAAACCAGTATACTTTCACTGAACAGAGGCAAAACGTCTGATTTGGCCTTTAAAAAACGATTTATGTCACAGTTTGGATTAAAACCAATGAGTTTCGTTTATTCATTGTTACAAACAAGAAACCTTACATCAAAGAAACTGAAAACCTCTTATTCAGGCCCAGAAAATTAAATTACGTTTCAGTCTAGACACAAATTGCTTATTTTAGACGATTCTTTCTTTTGAACACGAAAACTTACATTAAAAAGATTAAAAACGTCTTATTCTGGCTCAAAACTGCAAATTATGTATTACTTTGGATAAAAGCTGTTTATCCTGATTACTCCTTTGCTTAGAATAGAGCAAACTTGTATAAAACTTAATGAAAACTTTAAATTTCGTCTCAAAGAAATAATTTACGTTATAGTTTTGACCAGAACTGTTAATTTCAAACGATTTTATGCCCCCAAACGAGAAAACTTTCACTAAACAAATGCCAAACGTCTTAGTTCGTTTTATAAAAGCGACTTATGTAACAGTTTAAACAAAAACAAATTATTTTCGCTGTTGTTGTGTTAAAATAATTTATTTCGAATGATTCAATGGAGCGAAACGAGTAAACTTTTATAGGACAGATGCAAAATACCATATTACCACATAAATCGTTATTTTAAAGCAAAGTATTAGCATTTGCACTTGTTCAATTAAAGTTTGCTTACTTCGAAGTATGTAATCGTCCGAAATATTTTTTTTTGCCAAAACTATAACGTAATTTGTTCTTTTGAGCTTGAATATAGAGTTTTCATTACGTTTTATAGTAGTTTACTCTACTCTAAGCATAGAATCAAACAGAGTAATCCGCTTTTGTTAAAACTGATACATAATTTGCTCTTATTTTCGAGAATAAGACGTTTTCAATATGCTTGATAAAATTTTTCTTGTTTATAGCAAGAAATCGTTTAAAATAAGCTGTATTTGCTTAAACTGATACGTAATTCGATATTTATGCATGGATACGAAGTTTTCAGTTTCTTTGACGTGAAATTTCTTGTTGCAAAAGGTAATACTTTGCTTTAAAACAACGCTTTATATGGTAATATGTGGTTTTGCATCTGCCCCATAAAAGTTCATTAGTTTCGAATCATAAATTCGTTTGAAATAAACAGTGCTGGTCAAAACTATAACGTAAATTATTTCTTTGAGACTAAATTTAAAGTTTTCATTAAATTTTATACAAGTTTACTCTATTCTAAGTAAAGGAGTAATCAGGATAAATTGCTTTTATCTAGAGTAATATATAATTTGCAGTTTTCAGCCAGAATAAGATGTTTTTAATCTTTTTAATGTAAGTTTTCGTGTTCAAAACAAAGGCTGAAACGTAATTCGAATTTCTGTGCCTGAATAAGGGGTTTTCAGTTTCTTTGATGTAAGGTTTCTTGTTTGTAACAATGAATTAACAAAAATAATTGGTTTTTATCCAAACTGTGTCATGAATCAGCTTCAAGACTATAACGCAAATCTTTTGTTTTGTGCTAAAATAAGACGTTTTTAGTCAGTTTGATATAAATTTTCTTGTTCAAAGCAAAATATTGTCGAAAATCAACCGTTTTTGTCTAAACTGATACAAAATTCGGTGGTTTGTGTCCGAATACAAAGTTTTCAGATTCTTTAATGTTAGGTTTGCAGCTTCTAACAAAGAATCAACGAAAATATTTTGTTTTAATACAAACTGCAATATAAAATGTCTTTATAGGACAAAACATGATGTTTGGCATCTGTTTAATAAAAATTTACTCGTTTGGAAGCATAGAATCATTTCAAATAAGCTATTCTCGTCGAAACTATAATGTAATTAGTATTTTGTGCTAGAATACAGCGATTTTGTTAGATTTATTAACAATTTTGTCTATTTTAAGCAATGAAACGAATAGGATTAGCTGCCTTTATCTAAAGTGATACATAAATTGCTCTTTTATGCGAGTTTAATACGTTTTTAGTCTGTTCGATGTAAGTTTTCTTGTTCAAAGCAAAAGATCGTCTAAAATAAGCCGTTTTTGTTTGAACTGATGAACAATTCAGACTGAGAGTCAACAAAAATAATTTATTTTAATCCAAACTGATACTTTTTGACCCTATAAAAGTCCTATAAGAGTCCGAGATACGCCGTTCTCGTCAAGTCTATAACGTAATTCGTTTTTTTGTGTCAGAATACGACGTTTTCTGTCTGTTTAATATAAGTTTTTAATAATAATAATAATAATATTAATAACAATAAGAATAATAATAATAATAATAATAATAATAATAAAAATAATTATACTAATAATAGTAATAATAAAAATAATAATAGTAATAAAAGTAAGCTTAGTTTTCTAAGCAAAAATGAAGCTTATTTTGTGTGTTATATGAGCGTTTTCTCATTTCTATGCAAGAGATCATCTGTGATCTGTGTTTTTAGGCAAGAAATTGAATAAAATTAATAACTCGCTTTAAAACTGATATAAAAACATTTACTATAAAAAAGTTAATAATAATAATAATAATAATAATAATAATAATAATAATAACAATAATAATAATAATAATAATAATAATAATAATAATAATAATAACAATAATAATAATAATAAAAATAATAATAATAATAATAATAATAATAATAATAATAATAATAATAACAATAATAATAATAATAATAATAAAAATAATAATAATAGTAATAAAAGTAAGCTTAGTTTTCTAAGCCAAAATGAAGCTTATTTTGTGTGTTATATGAGTGTTTTCTCATTTCTATGCAAGAAATCATCTGTGATCTGTGTTTTTAGGCAAAAATTGTCTAAAATTAATAACTCATTTTAAAACTGGTATAAAAACATTTACTATACAAAAGTTAATAATAATAATAATAATAATAATAATAATAATAATAATAGTAATAGTAACAAAAGTAATAATAATAATAATACTTTTAATAAGGAAAAATGGAGATTATTTTGTGTGTTACATGAGCGTTTTCTCATTTCTATGCAAAAGATCATGTGTGATGTGTGTTTTTAGGCAATCTAAGCCATTTTATAGTTTTTAATATTTAACAAAAATTTGCTTTAAAATAAAATGTTTGAAAAACTGAAATTAAACTAAATTAATTGGACAAAACATGATGTTTGGCATCTTTAGTAGAGGAAAAAGGAGGAGACATAAAAGTCACTAAAGTCTTCAGAGTTGTCTTTAGTCGTCATATTAATAACAATAACATTTATAATAACGATACTAGTAGTACTAAATTTGCTTATTAAACTAAATTAATTGTGTCTAACACTTTAGTATAGAAAAAAGGAGAAGACATAAAAGTCACCAAAGTCTTCAGAGTCGTTTTTAGTCGTCATATTAATAACAATAACATTAATAATAATAATACTAATAGTACTAAATTTGCTTATATGCAAGCACTTTATTAAGGTAACAGTTTTTTGGTTTCTTGCTTATATCTCGAAAACAGTTACTCCTATCAATTTTTATCTTTTTACTAAAATTAAAGCTGATAAAATTTCTTACAAAATAGTTATTTGCATTTTTCTTGTAGGACCAACCATAAGCGAGTTATAGAGTTGGATATAAATAATATTTAACAATAACTTGCTTTAAAATAAAATGTTTGAAAAACTAAAATTAAACTAAATTAATTGTGCTTATATCTCGAAAACAGTTACTCCTATCAATTTTTATCTTTTTACTAAAATTAAAGCTGATAAAATTTCCTACAAAATAGTTATTTGCATTTTTTATGTAGGACTAACCATAAGCGAGATAGAAGTTTGAAAATAATTAATATTAAAAAAAAGTGCTTTAACAGAAAATGTCTTGTGATTTAAAATACACTTAATTTATTGGGACCAATACTCTATTAGAAGAAAAAGGAAGTGACATAAAAGTCACTGAAGTCTTCAGAGTCGTTTTTAAATGCTACATTTTCGTCTGCGTCTCAAACATTGAAAACTGAATTACATTTTTGTTCAGTAACTGTAACAGTTTTCACTTTGGTTTTTTGCTTATATCTCGAAAACAATTACTCCTATCAATTTTTATCTTTCTTTCAAAATTAAAGCTGATAAAATTTCCTACAAAATAGTTATTTGCATTTCTTTTGTAAGACCAACCATAAGCGAGTTATAGAGTTGGATATAAATAATCTTTAACAAAAATTTGCTTTAAAATAAAATGTTTGAAAAACCGAAATTAAACTAAATTAATTGGGTCTAACACTTTAGTATAGGAAAAAGGAGAAGACATAAAAGTCACTACATGTTTCAGAGTCGTCTTTAGTCGTCATATTAATAACAATAACATTAATACTAATAATACTAATAGTACTAAATTTGCTTATATGCAAGCGCTTTATTAAGGTAACAGTTTTTTGGTTTCTTGCTTATATCTCGAAAACAGTTACTCCTATCAATTTTTACCTTATTTTCAAAATTAAAGCTGATAAAAGTTCCTACAAAATAGTTATTTCCATTTTTTTGTAGGACCAACCATAAGCGAGTTATAGAGTTGGATATAAATAATCTTTAACAAAAATTTGCTTTAAAATAAAATGTTTGAAAAACTGATATTAAACTAAATTAATTGGGTCTAACACTTTAGTAGAGGAAAAAGGAGAAGACATAAAAATCACCAAAGTCTTCAGAGTTGTTTTTAGTACTAAATTTGCTTATATGCAAGCGCTTAATTAAGGTAACAGTTTTTTGGTTTCATGCTTATATCTCGAAAACAGTTACTCCTATCAATTTTTATCTTTTTACTAAAATTAAAGCTGATAAAATTTCCTACAAAATAGTAATTTGCATTTTTCATGTAGGACTAACCATAAGCGAGATATAAGTTTAAAAATAATTAATATTTAAAAAAAAAGTGCTTTAACAGAAAATGTCTTGTGATTTAAAATACACTTAATTTATTGGGTCCAATACTTTATTAGAAGAAAAAGGAGGTGACATAAAAGTCACCAAAGTCTTGAGAGTCGTTCTTAGTCGTCATATCAATAACAATAACATTAATAATAATAATAATACTAATAATACAAAATTTGCTTATATGCAAGCGCTTAATTAAGGTAACAGTTTCTTGCTTATATCTCGAAAACTTACATTTTTGTTCAGTAACTGTAACAGTTTTTACTTTGGTTTTTTGCTTATATCTCGAAAACAGTTACTCCTATCAATTTTTATCTTTTTACTAAAATTAAAGCTGATAAAATTTCCTACAAAATAGTTATTTGTATTTTTCTTGTAGGACCAAGCATAAGCGAGTTATAGAGATAGATATAAATAATATTTAACAAAAATTTGCTTTAAAATAAAATGTTTGAAAAACCGAAATTAAACTAAATTAATTGGGTCTAACTCTTTAGTAGAGGAAAAAGGAGGAGACGTAAAAGTCACCAAAGTCTTCAGAGTCGTTTTTAATCGTCATATTAATAACAATAACATTAATAATAATAATACTAATAATACTAAATTTGCTTATATGCAAACGCTTAATTAAGGTAACAGTTTTTTGGTTTCTTGATTATATCTCGAAAACAGTTACTCCTATCAATTTTTATCATTTTACTAAAATTAAAGCTGATAAAATTTCCTACAAAATAGTTATTTGCATTTTTCATGTAGGACTAACCATAAGCGAGATATAAGTTTGAAAATAATTAATATTTAAAAAAAAGTGCTTTAACAGAAAATGTCTTGTGATTTAAAATACACTTAATTTATTGGGTCCAATACTTTATTAGAAAAAAAAGGAGGTGACATAAAAGTCACTGACGTCTTCAGAGTCGTTTTTAAATGCTGCATTTTTGTCTTCGTCTCAAACATTGAAAACTGAGTTACATTTTTGTTCAGTAACAGTTACAGTTTTCTTATTGGTTTTTTGCTTATATCTCGAAAACAGTTACTCCTATCCTAGTTGAGGAAAATTTGATAGGAGTAACTGTTTTCGAGATATAAGCAAAAAACCAATAAGAAAACTGTAACTGTTACTGAACAAAAATGTAACTCAGTTTTCAATGTTTGAGACGAAGACAAAAATGCAGCATTTAAAAACGACTCTGAAGACGTCAGTGACTTTTATGTCACCTCCTTTTTTTTCTAATAAAGTATTGGACCCAATAAATTAAGTGTATTTTAAATCACAAGACATTTTCTGTTAAAGCACTTTTTTTTAAATATTAATTATTTTCAAACTTATATCTCGCTTATGGTTAGTCCTACATGAAAAATGCAAATAACTATTTTGTAGGAAATTTTATCAGCTTTAATTTTAGTAAAATGATAAAAATTGATAGGAGTAACTGTTTTCGAGATATAATCAAGAAACCAAAAAACTGTTACCTTAATTAAGCGTTTGCATATAAGCAAATTTAGTATTATTAGTATTATTATTATTAATGTTATTGTTATTAATATGACGATTAAAAACGACTCTGAAGACTTTGGTGACTTTTACGTCTCCTCCTTTTTCCTCTACTAAAGAGTTAGACCCAATTAATTTAGTTTAATTTCGGTTTTTCAAACATTTTATTTTAAAGCAAATTTTTGTTAAATATTATTTATATCTATCTCTATAACTCGCTTATGCTTGGTCCTACAAGAAAAATACAAATAACTATTTTGTAGGAAATTTTATCAGCTTTAATTTTAGTAAAAAGATAAAAATTGATAGGAGTAACTGTTTTCGAGATATAAGCAAGAAACCAAAAAACTGTTACCTTAATAAAGCGCTTGCATATAAGCAAATTTAGTACTATTAGTATTATTATTATTAATGTTATTGTTATTAATATGACGACTAAAAACCACTCTCAAAACTTTGGTGACTTTTATGTCTTCTCCTTTTTCCTCAACTAAAGTGTTAGTCTTAATTAATTTAGTTTAATTTCGGTTTTTCAAACATTTTATTTTAAAGCAAATTTTTGTTAAAGATTATTTATATCCAACTCTATACCTCGCTTATGGTTGGTCCTACAAAAAAAATGCCAATAACTATTTTGTAGGAAATTTTATCAGCTTTGATTTTGAAAGAAAGATAAAAATTGATAGGAATAACTGTTTTCGAGATATAAGCAAAAAACCAATAAGAAAACTGTAACTGTTACTAAACAAAAATGTAATTCAGTATTCAATGTTTGAGACAAAGACGAAAATGCAGCATTTAAAATCGACTCTGAAGACTTCAGTGACTTTTATGTCACCTCCTTTTTCTTCTAATAATGTATTGGACCCAATAAATTAAGTGTATTTTAAATCACAAGACATTTTCTGTTTAAGCACTTTTTTTTAAATATTAATAATTTTCAAACTTACATCTCGCTTATGGTTAGTCCTACATGAAAAATGCAAATAACTATTTTGTAGGAAATTTTATCAGCTTTAATTTTGGTAAACAGATAAAAATTGATAGGAGTAACTGTTTTCGAGATATAAGCAAGAAACCAAAAAACTGTTACCTTAATAAAGCGCTTGCATATAAGCAAATTTAGTACTATTAGTATTATTATTATTAATGTTATTGTTATTAATATGACGACTAAAAACGACTCTGAAGACTTTGGTGACTTTTATGTCTTCTCCTTTTTCCTATACTAAAGTGTTAGACACAATTAATTTAGTTTAATTTCAGTATTTCAAACATTTTATTTTAAAGCAAATTTTTGTTAAATATTATTTATATCTATCTCTATAACTCGCTTATGCTTGGTCCTACAAGAAAAATACAAATAACTATTTTGTAGGAATTTTTATCAGCTTTAATTTTAGTAAAAAGATAAAAATTGATAGGAGTAACTGTTTTCGAGATATAAGCAAGAAACCAAAAAACTGTTACCTTAATAAAGCGCTTGCATATAAGCAAATTTAGTACTATTAGTATTATTATTATTAATGTTATTGTTATTAATATGACGACTAAAAACGACTCTCAAGACTTTGGTGACTTTTATGTCTTCTCCTTTTTCCTCAACTAAAGTGTTAGTTTTAATTAATTTAGTTTAATTTCGGTTTTTCAAACATTTTATTTTAAAGCAAATTTTTGTTAAAGATTATTTATATCCAACTCTATAACTCGCTTATGGTTAGTCCTACAAAAAAAATGCCAATAACTATTTTGTAGGAAATTTTATCAGCTTTGATTTTGAAAGAAAGATAAAAATTGATAGGAGTAACTGTTTTCGAGATATAAGCAAAAAACCAATAAGAAAACTGTAACTGTTACTAAACAAAAATGTAATTCAGTTTTCAATGTTTGAGACAAAGACGAAAATGCAGCATTTAAAATCGACTCTGAAGACTTCAGTGACTTTTATGTCACCTCCTTTTTCTTCTAATAAAGTATTGGACCCATTAAATTAAGTGTATTTTAAATCACAAGACATTTTCTGTTAAAGCACGTTTTT
The DNA here is from genome assembly GCF_031307605.1 of Tribolium castaneum. Lineage (NCBI taxonomy): Eukaryota > Metazoa > Arthropoda > Insecta > Coleoptera > Tenebrionidae > Tribolium > Tribolium castaneum. The sequence continues at coordinate 9,628,847 of NC_087395.1, read as the reverse complement.
TTTAAATATTAATTATTTTCAAACTTATATCTCGCTTATGGTTAGTCCTACATAAAAAATGCAAATTACTATTTTGTAGGAAATTTTATCAGCTTTAATTTTAGTAAAAAGATAAAAATTGATAGGAGTAACTGTTTTCGAGATATAAGCAAGAAACCAAAAAACTGTTACCTTAATTAAGCGCTTGCATATAAGCAAATTTAGTACTAAAAACAACTCTGAAGACTTTGGTGATTTTTATGTCTTCTCCTTTTTCCTCTACTAAAGTGTTAGACCCAACTAATTTACTTTAATATCGGTTTTTCAAACATTTTATTTTAAAGCAAATTTTTGTTAAAGATTATTTATATCCAACTCTATAACTCGCTTATGGTTGGTCTTACAAAAGAAATGCAAATAACTATTTTGTTGGAAATTTTATCAGCTTTAATTTTGAAAGAAAGATAAAAATTGATAGGAGTAATTGTTTTCGAGATATAAGCAAAAAACCAAAGTGAAAACTGTTACAGTTACTGAACAAAAATGTAATTCAGTTTTCAATGTTTGAGACGAAGACGAAAATGCAGCATTTAAAAACGACTCTGAAGACTTCAGTGACTTTTATGTCACCTCCTTTTTCTTCTAATAGAGTATTGGTCCCAATAAATTAAGTGTATTTTAAATCACAAGACATTTTCTGTTAAAGCACTTTTTTTTTAAATATTAATTATTTTCAAACTTCTATCTCGCTTATGGTTAGTCCTACATAAAAAATGCAAATAACTATTTTGTAGGAAATTTTATCAGCTTTAATTTTAGTAAAAAGTTAAAAATTGATAGGAGTAACTGTTTTCGAGATATAAGCAAGAAACTGTTACCTTAACTAAGCGCTTGCATATAAGCAAATTTAGTAATATTAGTATTATTATTATTAATGTTATTGTTATTAATATGACGACTAAAGACAACTCTAAGACTTTTGTGACTTTTATGTCTTCTCCTTTTTCCTCTACTAAAGTGTTAGACACAATTAATTTAGTTTAATTCCGGTTTTTCAAGCATTTTATTTTAAAGCAAATTTTTGTTAAATATTATTTATATCCAACTCTATAACTCGTTTATGCTTGGTCCTACAAGAAAAATGTAAATAACTATTTGGTTGGAAATTTTATCAGCTTTAATTTTGAAAAAAAGATAAAATTTGATAGGAGTAACTGTTTTCGAGATATAAGCAAAAAACCAATAAGAAAACTGTAACTGTTACTGAACAAAAATGTAACTCAGTTTTCAATGTTTGAGACGAAGACAAAAATGCAGCATTTAAAAACGACTCTGAAGACGTCAGTGACTTTTATGTCACCTCCTTTTTCTTCTAATAAAGTATTGGACCCAATAAATTAAGTGTAGAAGAAAAAATAGGTGACATAAAAGTCACTGACGTCTTTAGAGTCGTTTTTAAATGCTGCATTTTTGTCTTCGTCTCAAACATTGAAAACTGAGTTACATTTTTGTTCAGTAACAGTTACAGTTTTCTTATTGGTTTTTTGCTTATATCTCGAAAACAGTTACTCCTATAAAATTTTATCTTTCTTTCAAAATTAAAGCTGATAAAATTTCCTACAAAATAGTTATTTGCATTTTTCTTGTAGGACCAACCATAAGCGAGTTATAGAGTTGGGTATAAATAATATTTAACAAAAACTTGCTTTAAAATAAAATGTTTGAAAAACTAAAATTAAACTAAATTAATTGTGTCTAACACTTTAGTAAAGGAAAAAGGAGAAGACATAAAGGTCACTAAAGGTTTCAGAGTCGTTTTTAGTCGTCATATTAATAACAATAACATTAATAATAATAATACTAATAGTACTAAATTTGCTTATATGCAAGCGCTTTATTAAGGTAACAGTTTTTTGGTTTCTTGCTTATATCTCGTAAACAGTTACTCCTATCAATTTTTATCTGTTTACTAAAACTAAAGCTGATAAAATTTCCTACAAAACAGTTATTTGCATTTTTCATGTAAGACTAACCATAAGCGAGATATAAGTTTAAAAGTTATTAGTATTTAAAAAAAAAGTGCTTTAACAGAAAATGTCTTGTGATTTAAAATACACTTAATTTATTGGGTCCAATACTTTATTAGAAGAAAAAGGAGGTGACATAAAAGTCGCTGAAGTCTTCAGAGTCGTTTTTAAATGCTGCATTTTCGTCTTCGTCTCAAACATTGAAAACTGAATTACATTTTTGTTCAGTAACTGTAACAGTTTTTACTTTGGTTTTTTGCTTATATCTCGAAAACAATTACTCCTATCAATTTTTATCTTTCTTTCAAAATTAAAGCTGATAAAATTTCCTACAAAATAGTTATTTGCATTTTCCATGTTGGACTAACCATAAGCGAGATATAAGTTTAAAAATAATTAATATTTAAAAAAAAAGTGCTTTAACAGAAAATGTCTTGTGATTTAAAATACACTTAATTTAATGGGTCCAATAGGATCAACTAAAGTGTTAGTCTTAATTAATTTAGTTTAATTTCGGTTTTTCAAACATTTTATTTTAAAGCAAATTTTTGTTAAAGATTATTTATATCCAACTCTATAACTCGCTTATGGTTGGTCCTACAAAAAAAATGCCAATAACTATTTTGTAGGAAATTTTATCAGCTTTGATTTTGAAAGAAAGACAAAAATTGATAGGAGTAATTGTTTTCGAGATATAAGCAAAAAACCAAAGTAAAAACTGTTACAGTTACTGAACAAAAATGTAATTCAGTTTTCAATGTTTGAGACGAAGACGAAAATGCAGCATTTAAAAACGACTCTGAAGACTTCAGTGACTTTTATGTCACCTCCTTTTTCTTCTAATAAAGTATTGGACCCATTAAATTAAGTGTATTTTAAATCACAAGACATTTTCTGTTAAAGCACTTTTTTTTTAAATATTAATTATTTTCAAACTTATATCTCGCTTATGGTTAGTCCAACATGGAAAATGCAAATAACTATTTTGTAGGAAATTTTATCAGCTTTAATTTTGAAAGAAAGATAAAAATTGATAGGAGTAATTGTTTTCGAGATATAAGCAAAAAACCAAAGTAAAAACTGTTACAGTTACTGAACAAAAATGTAATTCAGTTTTCAATGTTTGAGACGAAGACGAAAATGCAGCATTTAAAAACGACTCTGAAGACTTCAGCGACTTTTATGTCACCTCCTTTTTCTTCTAATAAAGTATTGGACCCAATAAATTAAGTGTATTTTAAATCATAAGACATTTTCTGTTAAAGCACTTTTTTTTTAAATACTAATAACTTTTAAACTTATATCTCGCTTATGGTTAGTCTTACATGAAAAATGCAAATAACTGTTTTGTAGGAAATTTTATCAGCTTTAGTTTTAGTAAACAGATAAAAATTGATAGGAGTAACTGTTTACGAGATATAAGCAAGAAACCAAAAAACTGTTACCTTAATAAAGCGCTTGCATATAAGCAAATTTAGTACTATTAGTATTATTATTATTAATGTTATTGTTATTAATATGACGACTAAAAACGACTCTGAAACCTTTAGTGACCTTTATGTCTTCTCCTTTTTCCTTTACTAAAGTGTTAGACACAATTAATTTAGTTTAATTTTAGTTTTTCAAACATTTTATTTTAAAGCAAGTTTTTGTTAAATATTATTTATACCCAACTCTATAACTCGCTTATGGTTGGTCCTACAAGAAAAATGCAAATAACTATTTTGTAGGAAATTTTATCAGCTTTAATTTTGAAAGAAAGATAAAATTTTATAGGAGTAACTGTTTTCGAGATATAAGCAAAAAACCAATAAGAAAACTGTAACTGTTACTGAACAAAAATGTAACTCAGTGTTCAATGTTTGAGACGAAGACAAAAATGCAGCATTTAAAAACGACTCTAAAGACGTCAGTGACTTTTATGTCACCTATTTTTTCTTCTAATAAAGTATTGGACCCAATAAATTAAGTGTATTTTAAATCACAAGACATTTTCTGTTAAAGCACTTTTTTTTTAAATATTAATTATTTTCAAACTTATATCTCGCTTATGGTTAGTCCTACATAAAAAATGCAAATAACTATTTTGTAGGAAATTTTATCAGCTTTAATTTTAGTAAAAAGATAAAAATTGATAGGAGTAACTGTTTTCGAGATATAATCAAGAAACCAAAAAACTGTTACCTTAATTAAGCGTTTGCATATAAGCAAATTTAGTATTATTAGTATTATTATTATTAATGTTATTGTTATTAATATGACGATTAAAAACGACTCTGAAGACTTTGGTGACTTTTACGTCTCCTCCTTTTTCCTCTACTAAAGTGTTAGACTCAATTAATTTAGTTTAATTTCGGTTTTTCAAACATTTTATTTTAAAGCAAATTTTTGTTAAAGATTATTTATATCCAACTCTATAACTCGCTTATGGTTGGTCTTACAAAAGAAATGCAAATAATTATTTTGTAGGAAATTTTATCAGCTTTAATTTTGAAAGAAAGATAAAAATTGATAGGAGTAATTGTTTTCGAGATATAAGCAAAAAACCAAAGTAAAAACTGTTACAGTTACTGAACAAAAATGTAAGTTTTCGAGATATAAGCAAGAAACTGTTACCTTAATTAAGCGCTTGCATATAAGCAAATTTAGTACTATTAGTATTATTATTATTATTAATGTTATTGTTATTGATATGACGACTAAGAACGACTCTCAAGACTTTGGTGACTTTTATGTCACCTCCTTTTTCTTCTAATAAAATATTGGACCCAATAAATTAAGTGTATTTTAAATCACAAGACATTTTCTGTTAAAGCACTTTTTTTTAAATATTAATTATTTTTAAACTTATATCTCGCTTATGGTTAGTCCTACATGAAAAATGCAAATTACTATTTTGTAGGAAATTTTATTTTTTAGTTTTTCAAACATTTAATTTTAAAGCAAGTTTTTGTTAAATATTATTTATATCCAACTCTATAACTCGCTTATGGTTCGTCCTACAAGAAAAATGCAAATAACTATTTTGTAGGAAATTTTATCAGCTTTAATTTTGAAAGAAAGATAAAAATTGATAGGAATAATAGTTTTCGAGATATAAGCAAAAAACCAAAGTGAAAACTGTTACAGTTACTAAACAAAAATGTAATTCAGTTTTCAATGTTTGAGACGAAGACGAAAATGCAGCATTTAAAAACGACTCTGAATACTTCTGTGACTTTTAAGTCACCTCCTTTTTCTTCTAATAATGTATTGGACCCAATAAATTAAGTGTATTTCAAATCACAAGACATTTTCTGTTAAAGCACTTTTTTTTTAAATATTGATTATTTTCAAACTTACATCTCGCTTGTGGTTAGTATTACATGAAAAATGCAAATAACTATTTTGTAGGAAATTTTATCAGCTTTAGTTTTAGTAAACAGATAAAAATTGATAGGAGTAACTGTTTTCGAGATATAAGCAAGAAACCAAAAAACTGTTACCTTAATAAAGCGCTTGCATATAAGCAAATTTAGTACTATTAGTATTATTATTATTAATGTTATTGTTATTAATATGACGACTAAAAACGACTCTGAAGACTTTGGTGACTTTTATGTCTTCTCCTTTTTCCTATACTAAAGTGTTAGACACAATTAATTTAGTTTAATTTCAGTATTTCAAACATTTTATTTTAAAGCAAATTTTTGTTAAATATTATTTATATCTATCTCTATAACTCGCTTATGCTTGGTCCTACAAGAAAAATACAAATAACTATTTTATAGAAAATTTTATCAGCTTTAATTTTAGTAAAAAGATAAAAATTGATAGGAGTAACTGTTTTCGAGATATAAGCAAGAAACCAAAACACTGTTACCTTAATAAAGCGCTTGCATATAAGCAAATTTAGTACTATTAGTATTATTATTATTAATGTTATTGTTATTAATATGACGACTAAAAACGACTCTCAAGACTTTGGTGACTTTTATGTCTTCTCCTTTTTCCTCAACTAAAGTGTTAGTTTTAATTAATTTAGTTTAATTTCGGTTTTTCAAACATTTTATTTTAAAGCAAATTTTTGTTAAAGATTATTTATATCCAACTCTATAACTCGCTTATGGTTGGTCTTACAAAAGAAATGCAAATAACTATTTTGTAGGAAATTTTATCAGCTTTAATTTTGAAAGAAAGATAAAAATTGATAGGAGTAATTGTTTTCGAGATATAAGCAAAAAACCAAAGTAAAAACTGTTACAGTTACTGAACAAAAATGTAAGTTTTCGAGATATAAGCAAAAAACTGTTACCTTAATTAAGCGCTTGCATATAAGCAAATTTAGTACTATTAGTATTATTATTATTATTAATGTTATTGTTATTGATATGACGACTAAGAACGACTCTCAAGACTTTGGTGACTTTTATGTCACCTCCTTTTTCTTCTAATAAAGTATTGGACCCATTAAATTAAGTGTATTTTAAATCACAAGACATTTTCTGTTAAAGCACTTTTTTTTTAAATATTAATTATTTTCAAACTTATATCTCGCTTATGGTTAGTCCAACATGGAAAATGCAAATAACTATTTTGTAGGAAATTTTATCAGCTTTAATTTTGAAAGAAAGATAAAAATTGATAGGAGTAATTGTTTTCGAGATATAAGCAAAAAACCAAAGTAAAAACTGTTACAGTTACTGAACAAAAATGTAATTCAGTTTTCAATGTTTGAGACGAAGACGAAAATGCAGCATTTAAAAACGACTCTGAAGACTTCAGCGACTTTTATGTCACCTCCTTTTTCTTCTAATAAAGTATTGGACCCAATAAATTAAGTGTATTTTAAATCATAAGACATTTTCTGTTAAAGCACTTTTTTTTTAAATACTAATAACTTTTAAACTTATATCTCGCTTATGGTTAGTCTTACATGAAAAATGCAAATAACTGTTTTGTAGGAAATTTTATCAGCTTTAGTTTTAGTAAACAGATAAAAATTGATAGGAGTAACTGTTTACGAGATATAAGCAAGAAACCAAAAAACTGTTACCTTAATAAAGCGCTTGCATATAAGCAAATTTAGTACTATTAGTATTATTATTATTAATGTTATTGTTATTAATATGACGACTAAAAACGACTCTGAAACCTTTAGTGACCTTTATGTCTTCTCCTTTTTCCTTTACTAAAGTGTTAGACACAATTAATTTAGTTTAATTTTAGTTTTTCAAACATTTTATTTTAAAGCAAGTTTTTGTTAAATATTATTTATACCCAACTCTATAACTCGCTTATGGTTGGTCCTACAAGAAAAATGCAAATAACTATTTTGTAGGAAATTTTATCAGCTTTAATTTTGAAAGAAAGATAAAATTTTATAGGAGTAACTGTTTTCGAGATATAAGCAAAAAACCAATAAGAAAACTGTAACTGTTACTGAACAAAAATGTAACTCAGTTTTCAATGTTTGAGACGAAGACAAAAATGCAGCATTTAAAAACGACTCTAAAGACGTCAGTGACTTTTATGTCACCTATTTTTTCTTCTAATAAAGTATTGGACCCAATAAATTAAGTGTATTTTAAATCACAAGACATTTTCTGTTAAAGCACTTTTTTTTTAAATATTAATTATTTTCAAACTTATATCTCGCTTATGGTTAGTCCTACATAAAAAATGCAAATAACTATTTTGTAGGAAATTTTATCAGCTTTAATTTTAGTAAAAAGATAAAAATTGATAGGAGTAACTGTTTTCGAGATATAATCAAGAAACCAAAAAACTGTTACCTTAATTAAGCGTTTGCATATAAGCAAATTTAGTATTATTAGTATTATTATTATTAATGTTATTGTTATTAATATGACGATTAAAAACGACTCTGAAGACTTTGGTGACTTTTACGTCTCCTCCTTTTTCCTCTACTAAAGTGTTAGACTCAATTAATTTAGTTTAATTTCGGTTTTTCAAACATTTTATTTTAAAGCAAATTTTTGTTAAAGATTATTTATATCCAACTCTATAACTCGCTTATGGTTGGTCTTACAAAAGAAATGCAAATAATTATTTTGTAGGAAATTTTATCAGCATTAATTTTGAAAGAAAGAGAAAAATTGATAGGAGTAATTGTTTTCGAGATATAAGCAAAAAACCAAAGTAAAAACTGTTACAGTTACTGAACAAAAATGTAAGTTTTCGAGATATAAGCAAGAAACTGTTACCTTAATTAAGCGCTTGCATATAAGCAAATTTAGTACTATTAGTATTATTATTATTATTAATGTTATTGTTATTGATATGACGACTAAGAACGACTCTCAAGACTTTGGTGACTTTTATGTCACCTCCTTTTTCTTCTAATAAAATATTGGACCCAATAAATTAAGTGTATTTTAAATCACAAGACATTTTCTGTTAAAGCACTTTTTTTTAAATATTAATTATTTTTAAACTTATATCTCGCTTATGGTTAGTCCTACATGAAAAATGCAAATTACTATTTTGTAGGAAATTTTATTTTTTAGTTTTTCAAACATTTAATTTTAAAGCAAGTTTTTGTTAAATATTATTTATATCCAACTCTATAACTCGCTTATGGTTCGTCCTACAAGAAAAATGCAAATAACTATTTTGTAGGAAATTTTATCAGCTTTAATTTTGAAAGAAAGATAAAAATTGATAGGAATAATAGTTTTCGAGATATAAGCAAAAAACCAAAGTGCAAACTGTTACAGTTACTAAACAAAAATGTAATTCAGTTTTCAATGTTTGAGACGAAGACGAAAATGCAGCATTTAAAAACGACTCTGAATACTTCTGTGACTTTTAAGTCACCTCCTTTTTCTTCTAATAATGTATTGGACCCAATAAATTAAGTGTATTTCAAATCACAAGACATTTTCTGTTAAAGCACTTTTTTTTTAAATATTGATTATTTTCAAACTTACATCTCGCTTGTGGTTAGTATTACATGAAAAATGCAAATAACTATTTTGTAGGAAATTTTATCAGCTTTAGTTTTAGTAAACAGATAAAAATTGATAGGAGTAACTGTTTTCGAGATATAAGCAAGAAACCAAAAAACTGTTACCTTAATAAAGCGCTTGCATATAAGCAAATTTAGTACTATTAGTATTATTATTATTAATGTTATTGTTATTAATATGACGACTAAAAACGACTCTGAAGACTTTGGTGACTTTTATGTCTTCTCCTTTTTCCTATACTAAAGTGTTAGACACAATTAATTTAGTTTAATTTCAGTATTTCAAACATTTTATTTTAAAGCAAATTTTTGTTAAATATTATTTATATCTATCTCTATAACTCGCTTATGCTTGGTCCTACAAGAAAAATACAAATAACTATTTTATAGAAAATTTTATCAGCTTTAATTTTAGTAAAAAGATAAAAATTGATAGGAGTAACTGTTTTCGAGATATAAGCAAGAAACCAAAACACTGTTACCTTAATAAAGCGCTTGCATATAAGCAAATTTAGTACTATTAGTATTATTATTAATAATGTTATTGTTATTAATATGACGACTAAAAACGACTCTCAAGACTTTGGTGACTTTTATGTCTTCTCCTTTTTCCTCAACTAAAGTGTTAGTTTTAATTAATTTAGTTTAATTTCGGTTTTTCAAACATTTTATTTTAAAGCAAATTTTTGTTAAAGATTATTTATATCCAACTCTATAACTCGCTTATGGTTGGTCTTACAAAAGAAATGCAAATAACTATTTTGTAGGAAATTTTATCAGCTTTAATTTTGAAAGAAAGATAAAAATTGATAGGAGTAATTGTTTTCGAGATATAAGCAAAAAACCAAAGTAAAAACTGTTACAGTTACTGAACAAAAATGTAAGTTTTCGAGATATAAGCAAAAAACTGTTACCTTAATTAAGCGCTTGCATATAAGCAAATTTAGTACTATTAGTATTATTATTATTATTAATGTTATTGTTATTGATATGACGACTAAGAACGACTCTCAAGACTTTGGTGACTTTTATGTCACCTCCTTTTTCTTCTAATAAAGTATTGGGCCCAATAAATTAAGTGTATTTTAAATCACAAGACATTTTCTGTTAAAGCACTTTTTTTTTAAAATATTAATTATTTTTAAACTTATATCTCGCTTATGGTTAGTCCTACATGAAAAATGCAAATTACTATTTTGTAGGAAATTTTATTTTTTAGTTTTTCAAACATTTAATTTTAAAGCAAGTTTTTGTTAAATATTATTTATATCCAACTCTATAACTCGCTTATGGTTCGTCCGACAAGAAAAATGCAAATAATTATTTTGTAGGAAATTTTATCAGCTTTAATTTTGAAAAAAAGATAAAAATTGATAGGAATAATAGTTTTCGAGATATAAGCAAAAAACCAAAGTGAAAACTGTTACAGTTACTAAACAAAAATGTAATTCAGTTTTCAATGTTTGAGACGAAGACAAAAATGCAGCATTTAAAAACGACTCTGAATACTTCTGTGACTTTTAAGTCACCTCCTTTTTCTTCTAATAATGTATTGGACCCAATAAATTAAGTGTATTTCAAATCACAAGACATTTTCTGTTAAAGCACTTTTTTTTTAAATATTGATTATTTTCAAACTTACATCTCGCTTGTGGTTAGTCTTACATGAAAAATGCAAATAACTATTTTGTAGGAAATTTTATCAGCTTTAATTTTAGTAAACACATAAAAATTGATAGGAGTAACTGTTTTCGAGATATAAGCAAGGAACCAAAAAACTGTTACCTTAATAAAGCGCTTGCATATAAGCAAATTTAGTACTATTAGTATTATTATTATTAATGTTATTGTTATTAATATGACGACTAAAAACGACTCTGAAGACTATGGTGACTTTTATGTCTTCTCCTTTTTCCTATACTAAAGTGTTAGACACAATTAATTTAGTTTAATTTCAGTATTTCAAACATTTTATTTTAAAGCAAATTTTTGTTAAATATTATTTATATCTATCTCTATAACTCGCTTATGCTTGGTCCTACAAGAAAATGCAAATAACTATTTTGTAGGAAATGTTATCAGCTTTAATTTTGAAAAAAAGATAAAAATTGATAGAAGTAACTGTTTTCGAGATATAAGCAAGAAACCAATAAGAAAACTGTAACTGTTACTGAACAAAAATATAATTCAGTTTTCAATGTTTGAGACGAAGACGAAAATGCAGCATTATTATTATTATTAATGTTATTGTTATTAATATGACGACTAAAAACGACTCTGAAGTCTTTGGTGACTTTTATGTCTTCTCCTTTTTCCTATACTAAAGTGTTAGACTCAATTAATTTAGTTTAATTTCGGTTTTTAAAACATTATATTTTAAAGCAAATTTTTGTTAAAGATTATTTATATCCAACTCTATAACTCGCTTATGGTTGGTTTTACAAAAAAAATGCAAATAACTATTTTGTAGGAAATGTTATCAGCTTTAATTTTGAAAAAAAGATAAAAATTGATAGAAGTAACTGTTTTCGAGATATAAGCAAGAAACCAATAAGAAAACTGTAACAGTTTTTACTTTGGTTTTTTGCTTATATCTCGAAAACAATTACTCCTATCAATTTTTATCTTTCTTTCAAAATTAAAGCTGATAAAATTTCCTACAAAATAGTTATTTGCATTTTCCATGTTGGACTAACCATAAGCGAGATATAAGTTTGAAAATAATTAATATTTAAAAAAAAAGTGCTTTAACAGAAAATGTCTTGTGATTTAAAATACACTTAATTTAATGGGTCCAATACTTTATTAGAAGAAAAAGGAGGTGACATAAAAGTCACCAAAGTCTTGAGAGTCGTTCTTAGTCGTCATATCAATAACAATAACATTAATAATAATAATAATACTAATAGTACTAAATTTGCTTATATGCAAGCGCTTAATTAAGGTAACAGTTTTTTGCTTATATCTCGAAAACTTACATTTTTGTTCAGTAACTGTAACAGTTTTTACTTTGGTTTTTTGCTTATATCTCGAAAACAATTACTCCTATCAATTTTTATCTTTCTTTCAAAATTAAAGCTGATAAAATTTCCTACAAAATAGTTATTTGCATTTCTTTTGTAAGACCAACCATAAGCGAGTTATAGAGTTGGATATAAATAATCTTTAACAAAAATTTGCTTTAAAATAAAATGTTTGAAAAACCGAAATTAAACTAAATTAATTAAAACTAACACTTTAATTATTATTATTATTATTATTATTATTATTATTATTATTATTATTATTATTATTATTATTATTATTATAATTATTATTATTAAAAACCGATTATAACTTTTGTATAGTATTGTTTTTATACCAGTTTTAAAATGAGTGATTAATTTTAGCCAATTTCTTGCCTAAAAACTATAAAATGGCTAAGATTGCCTAAAAACACTGATCACACATGATCTTTTGCATAGAAATGAGAAAACGCTCATATAACACAAAATAAACTTCATTTTTGCTTAGAAAACTAAGCTTACTTTTATTACTACTATTATTATTATTATTATTATTATTATTATTATTATTATTATTATTATTATTATTATTATTATTATTATTATTATTAATATTATTATTATTAAAAACCGATTATAACTTTTGTATAGTAAATGTTTTTATACCAGTTTTAAAATGAGTTATTAGTTTTAGACAATTTCTTGCCTAAAAACACAGATCACAGATGATCTCTTGCATAGAAATGAGAAAACGCTCAGATAACACAAAATAAGCATCATTTTTGCTTAGAAAAACTAAGCTTTAATTTAGAAAGAAATTTATTATTATAAGTATTATTATCATTATTATTATTATTATTATTATTATTATTATTATTATTATTATTATTATTATTATTATTATTATTATTATTATTATTATTAATATTATTATTATTATTTCATTTATTACTATTGTTATTATTATTATTATTAACTTTTGTATAGTAAATGTTTTTATACCAGTTTTAAAATGAGTTATTAATTTTAGACAATTTCTTGCCTAAAAACACAGATCACAGATGATTTCTTGCATAGAAATGAGAAAACACTCATATAACACACAAAATAAGCTTCATTTTTGCTTAGAAAACTAAGCTTACTTTTATTACTATTATTATTATTATTATTATTATTATTATTATTATTATTATTATTATTATTATTATTATTATTATTATTGTTATTATTATTATTATTATTATTAAAAACTTATATTAAACAGACAGAAAACGTCGTATTCTGACACAAAAAAACGAATTACGTTATAGACTTGACGAGAACGGCGTATCTCGGACTCTTATAGGGTCAAAAAGTATCAGTTTGGATTAAAATAAATTATTTTTGTTAACTCTCAGTCTGAATTGTTCATCAGTTCAAACAAAAACGGCTTATTTTAGACGATCTTTTGCTTTGAACAAGAAAACTTACATCGAACAGACTAAAAACGTATTAATCTGGCATAAAAGAGCAATTTATGTATCACTTTAGATAAAGGCAGCTAATCCTATTCGTTTCATTGCTTAAAATAGACAAAATTGTTAATAAATCTAACAAAAACGCTGTATTCTAGCACAAAATACTAATTACAATATAGTTTCGACGAGAATAGCTTATTTGGAATGATTCTATGCTTCCAAACGAGTAAATTTTTATTAAACAGATGCCAAACATCATGTTTTGTCCTATGAAGACATTTTATATTGCAGTTTGTATTAAAACAAAATATTTTCGTTGATTCTTTGTTAGAAGCAGCAAACCTAACATTAAAGAATCTGAAAACTTTGTATTCGGACACAAACCACCGAATTTTGTATCAGTTTAGACAAAAACGGTTGATTTTCGACAATATTTTGCTTTGAACAAGAAAACTTATATCAAACTGACTAAAAACGTCTTATTTTAGCACAAAACAAAAGATTTGCGTTATAGTCTTAAAGCTGATACATGCCACAGTTTGGATAAAAACCAAATATTTTTGTTAATTTATTGTTACAAACAAGAAACCTTACATCAAAGAAACTGAAAACCCCTTATTCAGGCACAGAAATTCGAATTACGTTTCAGTCTGGACAAAAACTGCTTATTTTAGACGATCTTTTGTCTTGAACACGAAAACTTACATTAAAAAGATTAAAAACGTCTTATTCTGGCTGAAAACTGCAAATTATATATTACTTTAGATAAAAGCAATTTATCCTGATTACTCCTTTACTTAGAATAGAGTAAACTTGTATAAAACTTAATGAAAACTTTAAATTTCGTCTCAAAGAAATAATTTACGTTATAGTTTTGACCAGCACTGTTTATTTCAAACGAATTTATGATTCGAAACTAATGAACTTTTATGGGGCAGATGCAAAACCACATATTACCATATAAAGCGTTGTTTTAAAGCAAAGTATTACCTTTTGCAACAAGAAATTTCACGTCAAAGAAACTGAAAACTTCGTATCCATGCATAAATATCGAATTACGTATCAGTTTAAGCAAATACAGCTTATTTTAAACGATTCCTTGCTATAAACAAGAAAAATTTTATCAAGCATATTGAAAACGTCTTATTCTCGAAAATAAGAGCAAATTATGTATCAGTTTTAACAAAAGCGGATTACTCTGTTTGATTCTATGCTTAGAGTAGAGTAAACTACTATAAAACGTAATGAAAACTCTATATTCAAGCTCAAAAGAACAAATTACGTTATAGTTTTGGCAAAAAAAATATTTCGGACGATTACATACTTCGAAGTAAGCAAACTTTAATTGAACAAGTGCAAAAGCTTTGCTTTAAAATAACGATTTTTGTGGTAATATGGTATTTTGCATCTGTCCTATAAAAGTTTACTCGTTTTGCTCCATTGAATCATTCGAAATAAATTATTTTGACACAACAACAACGAAAATAATTTGTTTTTGTTTAAACTGTAACATAAGTCGCTTTTATAAAACGAACTAAGACGTTTGGCATCTGTTTAGTGAAAGTTTTCTCGTTTGGGGGCATAAAATCGTTTGAAATTAAAACTATAACGTAAATTATTTCTTTGTATCACTTTAAAGATTTGCGTTATAGTCTTGACGAGAACTGTTAATTTCAAACGATTCTATGGTTTGAAACCAGTATACTTTCACTGAACAGAGGCAAAACGTCTGATTTCGCCTTTAAAAAACGATTTATGTCACAGTTTGGATTAAAACCAATGATTTTCGTTTATTCATTGTTACAAACAAGAAACCTTACATCAAAGAAACTGAAAACCTCTTATTCAGGCCCAGAAAATCAAATTACGTTTCAGTCTAGACACAAATTGCTTATTTTAGACGACTCTTTCTTTTGAACACGAAAACTTACATTAAAAAGATTAAAAACGTCTTATTCTGGCTCAAAACTGCAAATTATGTATTACTTTGGATAAAAGCAGTTTATCCTGATTACTCCTTTGCTTAGAATATAGCAAACTTGTATAAAACTTAATGAAAACTTTAAATTTCGTCTCAAAGAAATAATTTACGTTATAGTTTTGACCAGAACTGTTAATTTCAAACGATTTTATGCCCCCAAACAAGAAAACTTTCACTAAACAAATGCCAAACGTCTTAGTTCGTTTTATAAAAGCGACTTATGATACAGTTTAAACAAAAACAAATTATTTTCGTTGTTGTTGTGTCAAAATAATTTATTTCGAATGATTCAATGGAGCGAAACGAGTAAACTTTTATAGGACAGATGCAAAATACCATATTACCACATAAATCGTTATTTTAAAGCAAAGTATTAGCTTTTGCACTTGTTCAATTAAAGTTTGCTTACTTCAAAGTATGAAATCGTCCGAAATATTTTTTTTTGCCAAAACTATAACGTAATTTGTTCTTTTGAGCTCGAATATAGAGTTTTCATTACGTTTTATAGTAGTTTACTCTACTCTAAGCATAGAATCAAACAGAGTAATCCGCTTTTGTTAAAACTGATACATAATTTGCTCTTATTTTCGAGAATAAGACGTTTTCAATATGCTTGATAAAATTTTTCTTGTTTATAGCAAGGAATCGTTTAAAATAAGCTGTATTTGCCTAAACTGATACGTAATTCGATATTTATGCATGGATACGAAGTTTTCAGTTTCTTTGACGTAAAATTTCTTTGCAAAAGGTAATACTTTGCTTTAAAACAACGTTTTATATGGTAATATGTGGTTTTGCATCTGCCCCATAAAAGTTCATTAGTATCGAATCATAAATTCGTTTGAAATAAACAGTGCTGGTCAAAACTATAATGTAAATTATTTCTTTGAGACGAAATTTAAAGTTTTCATTAAGTTTTATACAAGTTTGCTCTATTCTAAGCAAAGGAGTAATCAGGATAAATTGCTTTTATCTAGAGTAATATATAATTTGCAGTTTTCAACCAGAATAAGACGTTTTTAATCTTTTTAATGTAAGTTTTCGTGTTCAAAACAAAGGATCGTCTAAAATAAGCAGTTTTTGTCCAGACTGAAACGTAATTCGAATTTCTGTGCCTGAATAAGGGGTTTTCAGTTTCTTTGATGTAAGGTTTCTTGTTTGTAACAATGAATTAACAAAAATATTTGGTTTTTATCCAAACTGTGGCATGAATCAGCTTTAAGACTATAACGCAAATCTTTTGTTTTGTGCTAAAATAAGACGTTTTTAGTCAGTTTGATATAAGTTTTCTTGTTGAAAGCAAAATATTGTCGAAAATCAACCGTTTTTGTCTAAACTGATACAAAATTCGGTGGTTTGTGTCCGAATACAAAGTTTTCAGATTCTTTAATGTTAGGTTTGCTGCTTCTAACAAAGAATCAACGAAAATATTTTGTTTTAATACAAACTGCAATATAAAATGTCTTCATAGGACAAAACATGATGTTTGGCATCTGTTTAATAAAAATTTACTCGCTTGGAAGCATAGAATCATTTCAAATAAGCTATTCTCGTCGAAACTATAATGTAATTAGTATTTTGTGCTAGAATACAGCGTTTTTGTTAGATTTATTAACAATTTTGTCTATTTTAAGCAATGAAACGAATAGGATTAGCTGCCTTTATCTAAAGTGATACATAAATTGCTCTTTTATGCCAGATTAATACGTTTTTAGTCTGTTCGATGTAAGTTTTCTTGTTCAAAGCAAAAGATCGTCTAAAATAAGCCGTTTTTGTTTGAACTGATGAACAATTCAGACTGAGAGTGAACAAAAATAATTTGTTTTAATCCAAACTGATACTTTTTGACCCTATAAGAGTCCTATAAGAGTCCGAGATACGCCGTTCTCGTCAAGTCTATAACGTAATTCGTTTTTATGTGTCAGAATACGACGTTTTCTGTCTGTTTAATATAAGTTTTTAATAATAATAATAATAATAATAATAACAATAACAATAATAATAATAATAATAATAATAATAATAATAATAATAATAATAAAAATAATAATAGTAATAAAAGTAAGCTTAGTTTTCTAAGCAAAAATGAAGCTTATTTTGTGTGTTATATGAGCGTTTTCTCATTTCTATGCAAGAAATCATCTGTGATGTGTTTTTAGGCAAGAAATTGTCTAAAATTAATAACTCATTTTAAAACTGGTATAAAAACATTTACTATACAAAAGTTAATAATAATAATAATAATAATAATAATAATAATAATAATAATAATAATAATAATAATAATAATAATAATAATAATAGTAATAATAATAATAATAATAATAATAATAATAGTAATAAAAGTAAGCTTAGTTTTCTAAGCAAAAATGAAGCTTATTTTGTGTGTTATATGAGCGTTTTCTCATTTCTATGCAAGAGATCATCTGAGATTTGTGTTTTTAGGCAAGAAATTGTCTAAAATTAATAACTCATTTTAAAACTGGTATAAAAACATTTACTATACAAAAGTTATAATCGGTTAATAATAATAATAATAATAATAATAATAATAGTAATAATAAAAATAATAGAAATAATAATAATAATAATAAAAATAATAATAATAGTAGTAATAAAAGTAAGCTAGGTTTTGTAAGCAAAAATGAAGTTTATTTTGTGTTATATGAGCGTTTTCTCATTTCTATGCAAAAGATAATGTGTGATCTGTGTTTTTAGACAATCTAAGCCATTTTATAGTTTTTAGGCAAGAAATTGGCTAAAACTAATCACTCGTTTTAAAACTGATATAAAAACAATACTATACAAAAGTAATAATCGGTTTTTAATAATAATAATTATAATAATAATAATAATAATAATAATAATAATAATAATAACAATAATAATAATAATAATAATAATAATAATAACAATAATATTAATAAAAATAATAATAATAGTAATAAAAGTAAGCTTAGTTTTCTAAGCAAAAATTAAGCTTATTTTGTGTGTTATATGAGTGTTTTCTCATTTCTATGCAAGAAATCATCTGTGATCTGTGTTTTTAGGCAAGAAATTGTCTAAAATTAATAACTCATTTTAAAACTGGTATAAAAACATTTACTATACAAAAGTTAATAATAATAATAATAATAATAATAATAATAATAATAATAATAATAATAGTAATAGTAACAAAAGTAATAATAATAATAATACTTTTAATAAGGAAAAATGGAGCTTATTTTGTGTGTTACATGAGCGTTTTCTCATTTCTATGCAAAAGATCATGTGTGATCTGTGTTTTTAGGCAATCTAAGCCATTTTATAGTTTTTAATATTTAACAAAAATTAGCTTTAAAATAAAATGTTTGAAAAACTGAAATTAAACTAAATTAATTGAGTCTAACACTTTAGTAGAGGAAAAAGGAGGAGACATAAAAGTCACAAGTCTTAGAGTTGTCTTTAGTCGTCATAATAATAACAATAACATTTATAATAGCAATACTAGTAGTACTAAATTTGCTTATATGCAAGCGCTTAATTAAGGTAACAGTTTTTTTGTTTTTTGCTTATATCTCGAAAACAGTTACTCCAATCAATTTTTACTTTTTCACCAAAATTAAAGGTGATAAAATTTCCTACAAAATAGTTATTTGCATTTTTCATGTAGAACTAACCATAAGCGAGATATAAGTTAAATAATTAATAATTGAAAAAAAGTGTTTTAACAGAGAATGTCTTGTGATTTAAAATACACTTAATTTATTGGGTCCAATACTTTATTAGAAGAAAAAAAGGTGACATAAAAGTCACTGAAGTCTTCAGAGTCGTTTTTAAATGCTGCATTTTCGTCTCAAGTTTTTAGTCGTCAAATTAATAACAATAACATTAATAATAATAATACTAATATTACTAAATTTGCTTATATGCAAGTGCTTAATAAAGGTAACAGTTTCTTGCTTATATCTCGAAAACAGTTACTCCTATCAATTTTTATCTTTTTACTAAAATTAAAGCTGATAAAATTTCCTACAAAATAGTTATTTGCATTTTTCATGTAGGACTAACCATAAGCGAGATAGAAGTTTGAAAATAATTAATATTTAAAAAAAATGTGCTTTAAGAGAAAATGTCTTGCGATTTAAAATACACTTAATTTATTGGGACCAATACTCTATTAGAAGAAAAAGGAGGTGACATAAAAGTCACTGAAGTCTTCAGAGTCGTTTTTAAATGCTGCATTTTCGTCTTCGTCTCAAACATTGAAAACTGAATTACATTTTTGTTCAGTAACTGTAACAGTTTTCACTTTGGTTTTTTGCTTATATCTCGAAAACAATTACTCCTATCAATTTTTATCTTTCTTTCAAAATTAAAGCTGATAAAATTTCCTACAAAATAGTTATTTGCATTTCTTTTGTAAGACCAACCATAAGCGAGTTATAGAGTTGGATATAAATAATCTTTAACAAAAATGTGCTTTAAAATAAAATGTTTGAAAAACCGAAATTAAACTAAATTAATTGGGTCTAATACTTTAGTATAGGAAAAAGGAGAAGACATAAAAGTCACTAAATGTTTCAGAGTGGTCTTTAGTCGTCATATTAATAACAATAACATTAATAATAATAATACTAATAGTACTAAATTTGCTTATATGCAAGCGCTTTATTAAGGTAACAGTTTTTTGGTTTCTTGCTTATATCTCGAAAACAGTTACTCCTATCAATTTTTATCTTTTTACTAAAATTAAAGCTGATAAAATTTCCTACAAAATAGTAATTTGCATTTTTTATGTAGGACTAACCATAAGCGAGATATAAGTTTGAAAATAATTAATATTTAAAAAAAAAGTGTTTTAACAGAAAATGTCTTGTGATTTAAAATACACTTAATTTAATGGGTCCAATACTTTATTAGGAGAAAAAGGAGGTGACATAAAAGTCACTGAAGTCTTCAGAGTCGAATTTAAATGCTGCATTTTCGTCTTTGTCTCAAACATTGAAAACTGAATTACATTTTTGTTTAGTAACAGTTACAGTTTTCTTATTGGTTTTTTGCTTATATCTCGAAAACAGTTACTCCTATCAATTTTTATCTTTTTTTCAAAATCAAAGCTGATAAAATTTCCTACAAAATAGTTATTGGCATTTTTTTTGTAGGACTAACCATAAGCGAGTTATAGAGTTGGATATAAATAATCTTTAACAAAAATTTGCTTTAAAATAAAATGTTTGAAAAACCGAAATTAAACTAAATTAATTAAAACTAACACTTTAGTTGAGGAAAAAGGAGAAGACATAAAAGTCACCAAAGTCTTGAGAGTCGTTTTTAGTCGTCATATTAATAACAATAACATTAATAATAATAATACTTATAGTACTAAATTTGCTTATATGCAAGCGCTTTATTAAGGTAACAGTTTTTTGGTTTCTTGCTTATATCTCGAAAACAGTTACTCCTACCAATTTTTATCTTTTTACTAAAATTAAAGCTGATAAAATTTCCTACAAAATAGTTATTTGTATTTTTCTTGTAGGACCAAGCATAAGCGAGTTATAGAGATAGATATAAATAATATTTAACAAAAATTTGCTTTAAAATAAAATGTTTGAAATACTGAAATTAAACTAAATTAATTGTGTCTAACACTTTAGTATAGGAAAAAGGAGAAGACATAAAAGTCACCATAGTCTTCAGAGTCGTTTTTAGTCGTCATATTAATAACAATAACATTAATAATAATAATACTAATAGTACTAAATTTGCTTATATGCAAGCGCTTTATTAAGGTAACAGTTTTTTGGTTTCTTGCTTATATCTCGAAAACAGTTACTCCTATCAATTTTTATCTGTTTACTAAAATTAAAGCTGATAAAATTTCCTACAAAATAGTTATTTGCATTTTTCATGTAAGACTAACCACAAGCGAGATGTAAGTTTGAAAATAATCAATATTTAAAAAAAAAGTGCTTTAACAGAAAATGTCTTGTGATTTGAAATACACTTAATTTATTGGGTCCAATACATTATTAGAAGAAAAAGGAGGTGACATAAAAGTCACTGAAGTCTTCAGAGTCGAATTTAAATGCTGCATTTTCGTCTTCGTCTCAAACATTGAAAACTGAATTACATTTTTGTTTAGTAACTGTAACAGTTTTCACTTTGGTTTTTTGCTTATATCTCGAAAACAATTATTCCTATCAATTTTTATCTTTCTTTCAAAATTAAAGCTGATAAAATTTCCTACAAAATAGTTATTTGCATTTTTCTTGTAGGACCAACCATAAGCGAGTTATAGAGTTGGATATAAATAATATTTAACAAAAACTTGCTTTAAAATAAAATGTTTGAAAAACTAAAAAATAAAATTTCCTACAAAATAGTAATTTGCATTTTTCATATAGGACTAACCATAAGCGAGATATAAGTTTAAAAATAATTAATATTTAAAAAAAAAGTGCTTTAACAGAAAATGTCTTGTGATTTAAAATACACTTAATTTATTGGGTCCAATACTTTATTAGAAGAAAAAGGAGGTGACATAAAAGTCACCAAAGTCTTGAGAGTCGTTCTTAGTCGTCATATCAATAACAATAACATTAATAATAATAATACTAATAGTACTAAATTTGCTTATATGCAAGCGCTTAATTAAGGTAACAGTTTCTTGCTTATATCTCGAAAACTTACATTTTTGTTCAGTAACTGTAACAGTTTTTACTTTGGTTTTTTGCTTATATTTCGAAAACAATTACTCCTATCAATTTTTATCTTTCTTTCAAAATTAAAGCTGATACAATTTCCTACAAAATAGTTATTTGCATTTCTTTTGTAAGACCAACCATAAGCGAGTTATAGAGTTGGATATAAATAATCTGTAACAAAAATTTGCTTTAAAATATAATGTTTGAAAAACCGAAATTAAACTAAATTAATTGAATCTAACACTTTAGTATAGGAAAAAGGAGAAGACATAAAAGTCACCAAAGTCTTCAGAGTCGTTTTTAGTCGTCATATTAATAACAATAACATCAATAATAATTATATTGCTGCATTTTCGTCTTCGTCTCAAACATTGAAAACTGAATTACATTTTTGTTCAGTAACAGTTACAGTTTTCTTATTGGTTTTTTGCTTATATCTCGAAAACAGTTACTCCTAACAATTTTTATCTTTCTTTCAAAATTAAAGCTGATAAAATTTCCTACAAAATAGTTATTTGCATTTTTCTTGTAGGACCAACCATAAGCGAGTTATAGAGTTGGGTATAAATAATATTTAACAAAAACTTGCTTTAAAATAAAATGTTTGAAAAACTAAAATTAAACTAAATTAATTGTGTCTAACACTTTAGTAGAGGAAAAAGGAGAAGAGATAAAGGTCACTAAAGGTTTCAGAGTCGTCTTTAGTCGTCATATTAATAACAATAACATTAATAATAATACTAATAGTACTAAATTTGCTTACATGCAAACGCTTAATTAAGGTAACAGTTTTTTGGTTTCTTGCTTATATCTGGAAAACAGTTACTTATATCAATTTTTATCTTTTTACTAAAATTAAAGCTGATAAAATTTTCTACAAAATAGTTATTTGCATTTTTCATGTAAGACTAAGCATAAGCGAGATATAAGTTTAAAAATGATTAATATTTAAAAAAAAAGTGCTTTAACAGAAAATGTCTTGTGATTTAAAATACACTTAATTTATTGAGTCCAATACTATATTAGAAGAAAAAGGAGGTGACATAAAAGTCGCTGAAGTCTTCAGAGTCGTTTTTAAATGCTGCATTTTCGTCTTCGTCTCAAACATTGAAAACTGAATTACATTTTTGTTCAGTAACTGTAACAGTTTTTACTTTGGTTTTTTGCTTATATCTCGAAAACAATTACTCCTATCAATTTTTATCTTTCTTTCAAAATTAAAGCTGATAAAATTTCCTACAAAATTTATTTGCATTTCTTTTGTAAGACCAACCATAAGCGAGTTATAGAGTTGGATATAAATAATCTTTAACAAAAATTTGCTTTAAAATATAATGTTTGAAAAACCGAAATTAAACTAAATTAATTGAGTCTAACACTTTAGTATAGGAAAAAGGAGAAGACATAAAAGTCACCAAAGACTTCAGAGTCGTTTTTAGTCGTCATATTAATAACAATAACATTAATAATAATAATAATGCTGCATTTTCGTCTTCGTCTCAAACATTGAAAACTGAATTACATTTTTGTTCAGTAACAGTTACAGTTTTCTTATTGGTTTCTTGCTTATATCTCGAAAACAGTTACTTCTATCAATTTTTATCTTTTTTTCAAAATTAAAGCTGATAACATTTCCTACAAAATAGTTATTTGCATTTTTTTGTAGGACCAACCATAAGCGAGTTATAGAGTTGGATATAAATAATCTTTAACAAAAATTTTCTTTAAAATAAAAT
>NC_087395.1:9580000-9600000 GCF_031307605.1 Tribolium castaneum | reverse complement strand
TGTATAAAACTTAATGAAAACTTTAAATTTCGTCTCAAAGAAATAATTTACGTTATAGTTTTGACCAGAACTGTTAATTTCAAACGATTTTATGCCCCCAAACGAGAAAACTTTCACTAAACAAATGCCAAACGTCTTAGTTCGTTTTATAAAAGCGACTTATGTAACAGTTTAAACAAAAACAAATTATTTTCGCTGTTGTGTTAAAATAATTTATTTCGAATGATTCAATGGAGCGAAACGAGTAAACTTTTATAGGACAGATGCAAAATACCATATTACCACATAAATCGTTATTTTAAAGCAAAGTATTAGCTTTTGCACTTGTTCAATTAAAGTTTGCTTACTTCGAAGTATGTAATCGTCCGAAATATTTTTTTTTGCCAAAACTATAACGTAATTTGTTCTTTTGAGCTTGAATATAGAGTTTTCATTACGTTTTATAGTAGTTTACTCTACTCTAAGCATAGAATCAAACAGAGTAATCCGCTTTTGTTAAAACTGATACATAATTTGCTCTTATTTTCGAGAATAAGACGTTTTCAATATGCTTGATAAAATTTTTCTTGTTTATAGCAAGCAATCGTTTAAAATAAGCTGTATTTGCTTAAACTGATACGTCATTCGATATTTATGCATGGATACGAAGTTTTCAGTTTCTTTGACGTGAAATTTCTTGTTGCAAAAGGAAATACTTTGCTTTAAAACAACGCTTTATATGGTAATATGTGGTTTTGCATCTGCCCCATAAAAGTTCATTAGTTTCGAATGATAAATTCGTTTGAAATAAACAGTGCTGGTCAAAACTATAATGTAAATTATTTCTTTGAGACGAAATTTAAAGTTTTCATTAAGTTTTATACAAGTTTACTCTATTCTAAGTAAAGGAGTAATCAGGATAAATTGCTTTTATCTAGAGTAATATATAATTTGCAGTTTTCAGCCAGAATAAGACGTTTTTAATCTTTTTAATGTAAGTTTTCGTGTTCAAGACAAAAGATCGTCTAAAATAAGCAGTTTTTGTCCAGACTGAAACGTAATTCGAATTTCTGTGCCTGAATAAGGGGTTTTCAGTTTCTTTGATGTAAGGTTTCTTGTTTGTAACAATGAATTAACAAAAATATTTGGTTTTTATCCAAACTGTGGCATGAATCAGCTTTAAGACTATAACGCAAATCTTTTGTTTTGTGCTAAAATAAGACGTTTTTAGTCAGTTTGATATAAGTTTTCTTGTTCAAAGCAAAATATTGTCGAAAATCAACCGTTTTTGTCTAAACTGATACAAAATTCGGTGGTTTGTGTCCGAATACAAAGTTTTCAGATTCTTTAATGTTAGGTTTGCTGCTTCTAACAAAGAATCAACGAAAATATTTTGTTTTAATACAAACTGCAATATAAAATGTCTTCATAGGACAAAACATGATGTTTGGCATCTGTTTAATAAAAATTTACTCGTTTGGAAGCATAGAATCATTTCAAATAAGCTATTCTCGTCGAAACTATAATGTAATTAGTATTTTGTGCTAGAATACAGCGTTTTTGTTAGATTTATTAACAATTTTGTCTATTTTAAGCAATGAAACGAATAGGATTAGCTGCCTTTATCTAAAGTGATACATAAATTGCTCTTTTATGCCAGATTAATACGTTTTTAGTCTGTTCGATGTAAGTTTTCTTGTTCAAAGCAAAAGATCGTCTAAAATAAGCCGTTTTTGTTTGAACTGATGAACAATTCAGACTGAGAGTCAACAAAAATAATTTATTTTAATCCAAACTGATACTTTTTGACTCTATAAAAGTCCTATAAGAGTCCGAGATACGCCGTTCTCGTCAAGTCTATAACGTAATTCGTTTTTTTGTGTCAGAATACGACGTTTTCTGTCTGTTTAATATAAGTTTTTAATAATAATAATAATAATAATAATAATAATAATAACAATAATAATAATAATAATAATAATAATAATAATAAAAATAATAATACTAATAATAGTAATAATAATAATAATAATAAAAATAATAATAGTAATAAAAGTAAGCTTAGTTTTCTAAGCAAAAATGAAGCTTATTTTGTGTTATATGAGCGTTTTCTCATTTCTATGCAAGAAATCATCTGTGATCTGTGTTTTTAGGCAAGAAATTGTCTAAAATTAATAACTCATTTTAAAACTGGTATAAAATCATTTACTATACAAAAGTTAATAATAATAATAATAACAATAATAATAATAATAATAATAATAGTAATAGTAACAAAAGTAATAATAATAATAATAATACTTTTAATATGGAAAAATGGAGCTTATTTTGTGTGTTACATGAGCGTTTTCTCATTTCTATGCAAAAGATCATGTGTGATGTGTGTTTTTAGGCAATCTAAACCATTTTATAGTTTTTAATATTTAACAAAAATTTGCTTTAAAATAAAATGTTTGAAAAACTGAAATTAAACTAAATTAATTGTGTCTAACACTTTAGTAGAGGAAAAAGGAGGAGACATAAAAGTCACTAAAGTCTTCAGAGTCGTTTTTAAATGCTGCATTTTCGTCTTCCTCTCAAACATTGAAAACTGAATTACATTTTTGTTCAGTAACTGTAACAGTTTTTACTTTGGTTTTTTGCTTATATCTCGAAAACAATTACTCCTATCAATTTTTATCTTTCTTTCAAAATTAAAGCTGATAAAATTTCCTACAAAATAGTTATTTGCATTTTTCATGTAAGACTAACCATAAGCGAGATATAAGTTTAAAAATTATTAATATTTAAAAAAAAAGTACTTTAACAGAAAATGTCTTGTGATTTAAAATACACTTAATTTATTAGGTCCAATACTTTATTAGAAGAAAAAAGAGGTGACATATAAGTCACTGAAGTCTTCAGAGTCGATTTTAAATGCCTCATTTTCGTCTTCGTCTCAAACATTGAAAACTGAATTACATTTTTGTTCAGTAACAGTTACAGTTTTTTTATTGGTTTTTTGCTTATATCTCGAAAACAGTTACTTCTATCAATTTTTATCTTTCTTTTAAAATTAAAGCTGATAAAATTTCCTACAAAATAGTTATTTGCATTTTTCATGTAAGACTAACCATAAGCGAGATATAAGTTTAAAAATTATTAATATTTAAAAAAAAAGTACTTTAACAGAAAATGTCTTGTGATTTAAAATACACTTAATTTATTGGGTCCAATACTTTATTAGAAGAAAAAGGAGGTGACATAAAAGTCGCTGAAGTCTTCAGAGTCGTTTTTAAATGCTGCATTTTCGTCTTCGTCTCAAACATTGAAAACTGAATTACATTTTTGTTCAGTAACAGTTACAGTATTCTTATTGGTTTTTTGCTTATATCTCGAAAACAGTTACTCCTATCAATTTTTATCTTTCTTTCAAAATTAAAGCTGATAAAATTTCCTACAAAATAGTTATTGGCATTTCTTTTGTAAGACCAACCATAAGCGAGTTATAGAGTTGGATATAAATAATCTTTAACAAAAATTTGCTTTAAAATATAATGTTTGAAAAACCGAAATTAAACTAAATTAATTGAGTCTAACACTTTAGTATAGGAAAAAGGAGAAGACATAAAAGTCACCAAAGTCTTCAGAGTCGCTTTTAGTCGTCATATCAATAACAATAACATTAATAATAATAATAACGCTGCATTTTCGTCTTCGTCTCAAACATTGAAAACTGAATTACATTTTTGTTCAGTAACAGTTACAGTTTTCTTATTGGTTTTTTGCTTATATCTCGAAAACAGTTACTCCTATCAATTTTTATCTTTTTTTCAAAATTAAAGCTGATAAAATTTCCTACAAAATAGTTATTTGCATTTTTCTTGTAAGACCAACCATAAGCGAGTTATAGAGTTAGATATAAATAATATTTAACAAATGTTATTGTTATTAATATGACGACTAAAGACGACTCTGAAACCTTTAGTGACATTTATGTCTTCTCCTTTTATTATATTTATTTTTATTTATATAATTATTTTGTAGGAAATTTTATCAGCTTTAATTTTAAAAGAAAGATAAAAATTGATAGGAGTAACTGTTTTCGAGATATAAGCAAAAAACCAATAAGAAAACTGTAACTGTTACTGAACAAAAATGTAATTCAGTTTTCAATGTTTGAGACGAATTCGAAAATGCAGCATTTAAAATCGACTCTGAAGACTTCAGTGACTTATATGTCACCTCCTTTTTCTTCTAATAAAGTATTGGACCTAATAAATTAAGTGTATTTTAAATCACAAAACATTTTCTGTTAAAGCACTTTTTTTTTAAATATTAATTATTTTCAAACTTATATCTCGCTTATGGTTAGTCCTACATGAGAAATGCAAATAACTATTTTGTAGGAAATTTTATCAGCTTTAATTTTAGTAAAAAGATAAAAATTGATAAGAGTAACTGTTTTCGAGATATAAGCAAGAAACCAAAAAACTGTTACCTTAATTAAGCGATTGCATATAAGCAAATTTAGTACTATTAGTATTAT
Organism: Tribolium castaneum; assembly: GCF_031307605.1. Lineage (NCBI taxonomy): Eukaryota > Metazoa > Arthropoda > Insecta > Coleoptera > Tenebrionidae > Tribolium > Tribolium castaneum. The sequence continues at coordinate 9,595,493 of NC_087395.1, read as the reverse complement.
TATTATTAATGTTATTGTTATTAATATGCCGACTAAAGACGACTCTGAAACCTTTAGTGACATTTATGTCTTCTCCTTTTATTATATTTATTTTTATTTATATAATTATTTTGTAGGAAATTTTATCAGCTTTAATTTTAAAAGAAAGATAAAAATTGATAGGAGTAACTGTTTTCGAGATATAAGCAAAAAACCAATAAGAAAACTGTAACTGTTACTGAACAAAAATGTAATTCAGTTTTCAATGTTTGAGACGAAGACGAAAATGCAGCATTTAAAATCGACTCTGAAGACTTCAGTGACTTATATGTCACCTCCTTTTTCTTCTAATAAAGTATTGGACCTAATAAATTAAGTGTATTTTAAATCACAAAACATTTTCTGTTAAAGCACTTTTTTTTTTAAATATTAATTATTTTCAAACTTATTTCTCGCTTATGGTTAGTCCTACATGAAAAATGCAAATTACTATTTTGTAGGAAATTTTATCAGCTTTAATTTTAGTAAAAAGATAAAAATTGATAGGAGTAACTGTTTTCAAGATGTAAGCAAGAGACCAAAAAACTGTTACCTTAATTAAGCGCTTGCATATAAGCAAATTTAGTACTAAAAACAACTCTGAAGACTTTGGTGACTTTTATGTCTTCTCATTTTTCCTCTACTAAAGTGTTTGACCCAATTAATTTAGTTTAATATCGGTTTTTCAAACATTTTATTTTAAAGCAAATTTTTGTTAAAGATTATTTATATCCAACTCTATAACTCGCTTATGGTTGGTCCTACAAAAAAATGCAAATAACTATTTTGTAGGAAATTTTATCAGCTTTAATTTTGAAAGAAAGATAAAAATTAATAGGAGTAACTGTTTTCGAGATATAAGCAAAAAACCAATAAGAAAACTGTAACTGTTACTGAACAAAAATGTAATTCAGTTTTCAATGTTTGAGACGAAGACGAAAATGCAGCATTATTATTATTATTAATGTTATTGTTATTAATATGACGACTAAAAACGATTCTGAAGTCTTTGGTGACTTTTATGTCTTCTCCTTTTTCCTATACTAAAGTGTTAGACTCAATTAATTTAGTTTAATTTCGGTTTATCAAACATTATATTTTAAAGCAAATTTTTGTTAAAGATTATTTATATCCAACTCTATAACTCGCTTATGGTTGGTCTTACAAAAGAAATGCAAATAACTATTTTGTAGGAAATTTTATCAGCTTTAATTTTGAAAAAAAGATAAAAATTGATAGGAGTAATTGTTTTCGAGATATAAGCAAAAAACCAAAGTAAAAACCGTTACAGTTACTGAACAAAATGTAATTCAGTTTTCAATGTTTGAGACGAAGACGAAAATGCAGCATTTAAAAACGACTCTGAAGACTTCAGCGACTTTTAAGTCACCTCCTTTTTCTTCTAATATAGTATTGGACCCAATAAATTAAGTGTATTTTAAATCACAAGACATTTTCTGTTAATGCACTTTTTTTTTAAATATTAATAATTTTTAATCTTATATCTCGCTTATGCTTAGTCTTACATGAAAAATGCAAATAACTATTTTGTAGAAAATTTTATCAGCTTTAATTTTAGTAAAAAGATAAAAATTGATATAAGTAACTGTTTTCCAGATATAAGCAAGAAACCAAAAAACTGTTACCTTAATTAAGCGTTTGCATGTAAGCAAATTTAGTACTATTAGTATTATTATTAATGTTATTGTTATTAATATGACGACTAAAGACGACTCTGAAACCTTTAGTGACCTTTATGTCTTCTCCTTTTTCCTCTACTAAAGTGTTAGACACAATTAATTTAGTTTAATTTTAGTATTTCAAACATTTTATTTTAAAGCAAGTTTTTGTTAAATATTATTTATACCCAACTCTATAACTCGCTTATGGTTGGTCCTACAAGAAAAATGTAAATAACTATTTTGTAGGAAATTTTATCAGCTTTAATTTTGAAAGAAAGATAAAAATTGATAGGAGTAAATGTTTTCGAGATATAAGCAAAAAACCAATAAGAAAACTGAAACTGTTACTGAACAAAAATGTAATTCAGTTTTCAATGTTTGAGACGAAGACGAAAATGCAGCATTATTATTATTATTAATGTTATTGTTATTAATATGACAACTAAAAACGACTCTGAAGACTTTGGTGACTTTTATGTCTTCTCCTTTTTCCTATACTAAAGTGTTAGACTCAATTAATTTAGTTTAATTTCGGTTTTTCAAACATTATATTTTAAAGCAAATTTTTGTTAAAGATTATTTATATCCAACTCTATAACTCGCTTATGGTTGGTCTTACAAAAGAAATGCAAATAACTATTTTGTAGGAAATTTTATCAGCTTTAATTTTGAAAGAAAGATAAAAATTGATAGGAATAATTGTTTTCGAGATATAAGCAAAAAACCAAAGTAAAAACTGTTACAGTTATTGAACAAAAATGTAAGTTTTCGAGATATAAGCAAGAAACTGTTACCTTAATTAAGCGCTTGCATATAAGCAAATTTAGTACTATTAGTATTATTATTATTAATGTTATTGTTATTGATATGACGACTAAGAACGACTCTCAAGACTTTGGTGACTTTTATGTCACCTCCTTTTTCTTCTAATAAAGTATTGGACCCAATAAATTAAGTGTATTTTAAATCACAAGACATTTTCTGTTAAAGCACTTTTTTTTTAAACATTAATTATTTTTAAACTTATATCTCGCTTATGGTTAGTCCTACATGAAAAATGCAAATTACTATTTTGTAGGAAATTTTATTTTTTAGTTTTTCAAACATTTTATTTTAAAGCAAGTTTTTGTTAAATATTATTTATATCCAACTCTATAACTCGCTTATGGTTGGTCCTACAAGAAAAATGCAAATAACTATTTTGTAGGAAATTTTATCAGCTTTAATTTTGAAAGAAAGATAAAAATTGATAGGAATAATTGTTTTCGAGATATAAGCAAAAAACCAAAGTGAAAACTGTTACAGTAACTAAACAAAAATGTAATTCAGTTTTCAATGTTTGAGACGAAGACGAAAATGCAGCATTTAAAAACGACTCTGAAGACTTCTGTGACTTTTAAGTCACCTCCTTTTTCTTCTAATAATGTATTGGACCCAATAAATTAAGTGTATTTTAAATCACAAGACATTTTCTGTTAAAGCACTTTTTTTTTAAATATTGATTATTTTCAAACTTATATCTCGCTTATAGTTAGTCCTACATGAAAAATGCAAATAACTATTTTGTAGGAAATTTTATCAGCTTTAATTTTAGTATACAGATAAAAATTGATAGAAGTAACTGTTTTCGAGATATAAGCAAGAAACCAAAAAACTGTTACCTTAATAAAGCGCTTGCATATAAGCAAATTTAGTACTATTAGTATTATTATTATTAATGTTATTGTTATTAATATGACGACTAAAAACGACTCTGAAGACTTTGGTGACTTTTATGTCTTCTCCTTTTTCCTATACTAAAGTGTTAGTCTTAATTAATTTAGTTTAATTTCGGTTTTTCAAACATTTTATTTTAAAGCAAATTTTTGTTAAAGATTATTTATATCCAACTCTATAACTCGCTTATGGTTGGTCCTACAAAAAAAATGCCAATAACTATTTTGTAGGAAATTTTATCAGCTTTGATTTTGAAAGAAAGATAAAAATTGATAGGAGTAACTGTTTTCGAGATATAAGCAAAAAACCAATAAGAAAACTGTAACTGTTACTAAACAAAAATGTAATTCAGTATTCAATGTTTGAGACAAAGACGAAAATGCAGCATTTAAAATCGACTCTGAAGACTTCAGTGACTTTTATGTCACCTCCTTTTTCTTCTAATAAAGTATTGGACCCATTAAATTAAGTGTATTTTAAATCACAAGACATTTTCTGTTAAAGCACTTTTTTTTTAAATATTAATTATTTTCAAACTTATATCTCGCTTATGGTTAGTCCTACATGAAAAATGCAAATTACTATTTTGTAGGAAATTTTATCAGCTTTAATTTTAGTAAAAAGATAAAAATTGATAGGAGTAACAGTTTTCGAGATATAAGCAAGAAACCAAAAAACTGTTACCTTAATTAAGCGCTTGCATATAAACAAATTTAGTACTAAAAACAACTCTGAAGACTTTGGTGATTTTTATGTCTTTTCCTTTTTCCTCTACTAAAGTGTTAGACCCAATTAATTTAGTTTAATATCGGTTTTTCAAACATTTTATTTTAAAGCAAATTTTTGTTAAAGATTATTTATATCCAACTCTATAACTCGCTTATGGTTGGTCCTACAAAAAAATGGAAATAACTATTTTGTAGGAAATTTTATCAGATTTAATTTTGAAAAAAAGTTAAAAATTGATACGAGTAACTGTTTTCGAGATATAAGCAAGAAACCAAAAAACTGTTACCTTAATAAAGCGCTTGCATATAAGCAAATTTAGTACTATTAGTATTATTATTATTAATGTTATTGTTATTAATATGACGACTAAGGACGACTCTGAAACATTTAGTGACTTTTATGTCTTCTCCTTTTTCCTATACTAAAGTGTTAGACCCAATTAATTTAGTTTAATTTCGGTTTTTCAAACATTTTATTTTAAAGCAAATTTTTGTTAAAGATTATTTATATCCAACTCTATAACTCGCTTATGGTTGGTCTTACAAAAAAAATGCAAATAACTATTTTGTAGGAAATTTTATCAGCTTTAATTTTGAAAGAAAGATAAAAATTGATAGGAGTAATTGTTTTCGAGATATAAGCAAAAAACCAAAGTGAAAACTGTTACAGTTACTGAACAAAAATGTAATTCAGTTTTCAATGTTTGAGACGAAGACGAAAATGCAGCATTTAAAAACGACTCTGAAGACTTCAGTGACTTTTATGTCACCTCCTTTTTCTTCTAATAGAGTATTGGTCCCAATAAATTAAGTGTATTTTAAATCACAAGACATTTTCTGTTAAAGCACTTTTTTTTTAAATATTAATTATTTTCAAACTTCTATCTCGCTTATGGTTAGTCCTACATAAAAAATGCAAATAACTATTTTGTAGGAAATTTTATCAGCTTTAATTTTAGTAAAAAGATAAAAATTGATAGGAGTAACTGTTTTCGAGATATAAGCAAGAAACTGTTACCTTAATTAAGCGCTTGCATATAAGCAAATTTAGTAATATTAGTATTATTATTATTAATGTTATTGTTATTAATAGGACGACTAAAGACGACACTGAAACATTTAGTGACTTTTATGTCTTCTCCTTTTTCCTCTACTAAAGTGTTAGACACAATTAATTTAGTTTAATTCCGGTTTTTCAAGCATTTTATTTAAAAGCAAATTTTTGTTAAATATTATTTATATCCAACTCTATAACTCGTTTATGCTTGGTCCTACAAGAAAAATGTTAATAACTATTTTGTTGAAAATTTTATCAGCTTTAATTTTGAAAGAAAGATAAAATTTGATAGGAGTAACTGTTTTCGAGATATAAGCAAAAAACCAATAAGAAAACTGTAACTGTTACTGAACAAAAATGTAACTCAGTTTTCAATGTTTGAGACGAAGACAAAAATGTAGCATTTATTTAAAAGTCGTTTTTAATCGTCATATTAATAACAATAACATTAATAATAATAATACTAATAATACTAAATTTGCTTATATGCAAACGCTTAATTAAGGTAACAGTTTTTTGGTTTCTTGATTATATCTCGAAAATAGTTACTCCTATCAATTTTTATCTTTTTACTAAAATTAAAGCTGATAAAATTTCCTACAAAATAGTTATTTGCATTTTTTATGTAGGACTAACCATAAGCGAGATATAAGTTTGAAAATAATTATTATTTAAAAAAAAAGTGCTTTAACAGAAAATGTCTTGTGATTTAAAATACACTTAATTTATTGGGTCCAATACTTTATTAGAAGAAAAAGGAGGTGACATAAAAGTCACTGACGTCTTCAGAGTCGTTTTTAAATGCTGCATTTTTGTCTTCGTCTCAAACATTGAAAATTGAGTTACATTTTTGTTCAGTAACAGTTACAGTTTTCTTATTGGTTTTTTGCTTATATCTGGAAAACAGTTACTCCTATCAAATTTTACCTGTCTTTCAAAATTAAAGCTGATAAAATTTCCAACAAAATAGTTATTTACATTTTTCTTGTAGGACCAAGCATAAACGAGTTATAGAGTTGGATATAAATAATATTTAACAAAAATTTGCTTTAAAATAAAATGCTTGAAAAACCGGAATTAAACTAAATTAATTGTGTCTAACACTTTAGTAGAGGAAAAAAGACATAAAAGTCACTAAATGTTTTAGAGTCGTCTTTAGTCGCCCTATTAATAACAATAAAATTAAATAATAATAATACTAATATTACTAAATTTGCTTATATGCAAGCGCTTAATTAAGGTAACAGTTTCTTGCTTATATCTCGAAAACAGTTACTCCTATCAATTTTTATCTTTTTACTAAAATTAAAGCTGATAAAATTTCCTACAAAACAGTTATTTGCATTTTTTATGTAGGACTAACCATAAGCGAGATAGAAGTTTGAAAATAATTAATATTTAAAAAAAAAGTGCTTTAACAGAAAATGTCTTGTGATTTAAAATACACTTAATTTATTGGGACCAATACTCTATTAGAAGAAAAAGGAGGTGACATAAAAGTCACTGAAGTTTTCAGAGTCGTTTTTAAATGCTGCATTTTCGTCTTCGTCTCAAACATTGAAAACTGAATTACATTTTTGTTCAGTAACTGTAACAGTTTTCACTTTGGTTTTTTGCTTATATCTCGAAAACAGTTACTCCTATCAATTTTTATCTTTCTTTCAAAATTAAAGCTGATAAAATTTCCTACAAAATAGTTATTTGCATTTCTTTTGTAAGACCAACCACAAGCGAGTTATAGAGTTGGATATAAATAATCTTTAACAAAAATTTGCTTTAAAATAAAATGTTTGAAAAACCGAAATTAAACTAAATTAATTGGGTCTAACACTTTAGTATAGGAAAAAGGAGAAGACATAAAAGTCACTAAATGTTTCAGAGTCGTCTTTAGTCGTCATATTAATAACAATAACATTAATAATAATAATACTAATAGTACTAAATTTGCTTATATGCAAGCGCTTTATTAAGGTAACAGTTTTTTGGTTTCTTGCTTATATCTCGAAAACAGTTACTCCTATCAATTTTTACCTTTTTTTCAAAATTAAAGCTGATAAAATTTTCTACAAAATAGTTATTTCAATTTTTTGGTAGGACCAATCATAAGCGAGTTATAGAGTTGGATATAAATAATCTTTAACAAAAATTTGCTTTAAAATAAAATGTTTGAAAAACTGATATTAAACTAAATTAATTGGGTCTAACACTTTAGTAGAGGAAAAAGGAGAAGACATAAAAATCACCAAATTCTTCAGAGTTGTTTTTAGTACTAAATTTGCTTATATGCAAGCGCTTAATTAAGGTAACAGTTTTTTGGTTTCTTGCTTATATCTCGAAAACAGTTACTCCTATCAATTTTTATCTTTTTACTAAAATTAAAGCTGATAAAATTTCCTACAAAATAGTTATTTGCATTTTTCTTGTAGGACCAACCATAAGCGAGTTATAGAGTTGGATATAAATAATATTTAACAAAAACTTGCTTTAAAATAAAATGTTTGAAAAACTAAAAAATAAAATTTCCTACAAAATAGTAATTTGCATTTTTCATATAGGACTAACCATAAGCGAGATATAAGTTTAAAAATAATTAATATTTAAAAAAAAAGTGCTTTAACAGAAAATGTCTTGTGATTTAAAATACACTTAATTTATTGGGTCCAATAATTTATTAGAAGAAAAAGGAGGTGACATAAAAGTCACCAAAGCCTTGAGAGTCGTTCTTAGTCGTCATATCAATAACAATAACATTAATAATAATAATACTAATAGTACTAAATTTGCTTATATGCAAGCGCTTTATTAAGGTAACAGTTTATTGGTTTCTTGCTTATATCTCGAAAACAGTTACTCCTATCAATTTTTATCTTTTTACTAAAATTAAAGCTGATAAAATTTCCTACAAAATAGTTATTTGTATTTTTCTTGTAGGACCAAGCATAAGCGAGTTATAGAGATAGATATAAATAATATTTAACAAAAATTTGCTTTAAAATAAAATGTTTGAAATACTGAAATTAAACTAAATTAATTGTGTCTAACACTTTAGTATAGGAAAAAGGAGAAGACATAAAAGTCACCAAAGTCTTCAGAGTCGTTTTTAGTCGTCATATTAATAACAATAACATTAATAATAATAATACTAATAGTACTAAATTTGCTTATATGCAAGCGCTTTATTAAGGTAACAGTTTTTTGGTTTCTTGCTTATATCTCGAAAACAGTTACTCCTATCAATTTTTATCTGTTTACTAAAATTAAAGCTGATAAAATTTCCTACAAAATAGTTATTTGCATTTTTCATGTAGGACTAACCATAAGCGAGATATAAGTTTGAAAATAATCAATATTTAAAAAAAAGTGCTTTAACAGAAAATGTCATGTGATTTAAAATACACTTAATTTATTGGGTCCAATACATTATTAGAAGAAAAAGGAGGTGACTTAAAAGTCACAGAAGTCTTCAGAGTCGTTTTTGAATGCTGCATTTTCGTCTTCGTCTCAAACATTGAAAACTGAATTACATTTTTGTTTAGTAACTGTAACAGTTTTCACTTTGGTTTTTTGCTTATATCTCGAAAACAATTATTTCTATCAATTTTTATCTTTCTTTCAAAATTAAAGCTGATAAAATTTCCTACAAAATAGTTATTTGCATTTTTCTTGTAGGACCAACCATAAGCGAGTTATAGAGTTGGATATAAATAATATTTAACAATAACTTGCTTTAAAATAAAATGTTTGAAAAACTAAAATTAAACTAAATTAATTGTGCTTATATCTCGAAAACAGTTACTCCTATCAATTTTTATCTTTTTACTAAAATTAAAGCTGATAAAATTTCCTACAAAATAGTTATTTGCATTTTTTATGTAGGACTAACCATAAGCGAGATAGAAGTTTGAAAATAATTAATATTAAAAAAAAGTGCTTTAACAGAAAATGTCTTGTGATTTAAAATACACTTAATTTATTGGGACCAATACTCTATTAGAAGAAAAAGGAAGTGACATAAAAGTCACTGAAGTCTTCAGAGTCGTTTTTAAATGCTACATTTTCGTCTTCGTCTCAAACATTGAAAACTGAATTACATTTTTGTTCAGTAACTGTAACAGTTTTCACTTTGGTTTTTTGCTTATATCTCGAAAACAATTACTCCTATCAATTTTTATCTTTCTTTCAAAATTAAAGCTGATAAAATTTCCTACAAAATAGTTATTTGCATTTCTTTTGTAAGACCAACCATAAGCGAGTTATAGAGTTGGATATAAATAATCTTTAACAAAAATTTGCTTTAAAATAAAATGTTTGAAAAACCGAAATTAAACTAAATTAATTGGGTCTAACACTTTAGTATAGGAAAAAGGAGAAGACATAAAAGTCACTAAATGTTTCAGAGTCGTCTTTAGTCGTCATATTAATAACAATAACATTAATACTAATAATACTAATAGTACTAAATTTGCTTATATGCAAGCGCTTTATTAAGGTAACAGTTTTTTGGTTTCTTGCTTATATCTCGAAAACAGTTACTCCTATCAATTTTTACCTTATTTTCAAAATTAAAGCTGATAAAAGTTCCTACAAAATAGTTATTTCCATTTTTTTGTAGGACCAACCATAAGCGAGTTATAGAGTTGGATATAAATAATCTTTAACAAAAATTTGCTTTAAAATAAAATGTTTGAAAAACTGATATTAAACTAAATTAATTGGGTCTAACACTTTAGTAGAGGAAAAAGGAGAAGACATAAAAATCACCAAAGTCTTCAGAGTTGTTTTTAGTACTAAATTTGCTTATATGCAAGCGCTTAATTAAGGTAACAGTTTTTTGGTTTCTTGCTTATATCTCGAAAACAGTTACTCCTATCAATTTTTATCTTTTTACTAAAATTAAAGCTGATAAAATTTCCTACAAAATAGTAATTTGCATTTTTCATGTAGGACTAACCATAAGCGAGATATAAGTTTAAAAATAATTAATATTTAAAAAAAAAGTGCTTTAACAGAAAATGTCTTGTGATTTAAAATACACTTAATTTATTGGGTCCAATACTTTATTAGAAGAAAAAGGAGGTGACATAAAAGTCACCAAAGTCTTGAGAGTCGTTCTTAGTCGTCATATCAATAACAATAACATTAATAATAATAATAATACTAATAATACTAAATTTGCTTATATGCAAGCGCTTAATTAAGGTAACAGTTTCTTGCTTATATCTCGAAAACTTACATTTTTGTTCAGTAACTGTAACAGTTTTTACTTTGGTTTTTTGCTTATATCTCGAAAACAATTACTCCTATCAATTTTTATCTTTCTTTCAAAATTAAAGCTGATAAAATTTCCTACAAAATAGTTATTTGCATTTCTTTTGTAAGACCAACCATAAGCGAGTTATAGAGTTGGATATAAATAATCTTTAACAAAAATTTGCTTTAAAATATAATGTTTGAAAAACCGAAATTAAATTGAGTCTAACACTTTAGTATAGGAAAAAGGAGAAGACATAAAAGTCACCAAAGTCTTCAAAGTCGTTTTTAGTCGTCATATTAATAACAATAACAATAATAATAATAATAATGCTGCATTTTCGTCTTCGTCTCAAACATTGAAAACTGAATTACATTTTTGTTCAGTAACAGTTACAGTTTTCTTATTGGTTTTTTGCTTATATCTCGAAAACAGTTACTCCTATCAATTTTTATCTTTCTTTCAAAATTAAAGCTGATAAAATTTCCTACAAAATAGTTATTTGCATTTTTCTTGTAGGACCAACCATAAGCGAGTTATAGAGTTGGATATAAATAATATTTAACAAAAACTTGCTTTAAAATAAAATGTTTGAAAAACTAAAATTAAACTAAATTAATTGTGTCTAACACTTTAGTAGAGGAAAAAGGAGAAGACATAAAGGTCACTAAAGGTTTCAGAGTCGTCTTTTGTCGTCATATTAATAACAATAACATTAATAATAATACTATTAGTACTAAATTTGCTTACATGCAAACGCTTAATTAGGGTAACAGTTTTTTGGTTTCTTGCTTATATCTGGAAAACAGTTACTTATATCAATTTTTATCTTTTTACTAAAATTAAAGCCGATAAAATTTTCTACAAAATAGTTATTTGCATTTTTCATGTAAGACTAACCATAAGCGAGATATAAGTTTAAAAATTATTAATATTTAAAAAAAAAGTGCTTTAACAGAAAATGTCTTGTGATTTAAAATACACTTAATTTATTGGGTCCAATACTTTATTAGAAGAAAAAGGAGGTGACATAAAAGTCGCTGAAGTCTTTAGAGTCGTTTTTAAATGCTGCATTTTCGTCTTCGTCTCAAACATTGAAAACTGAATTACATTTTTGTTCAGTATCTGTAACAGTTTTTACTTTGGTGTTTTGATTATATCTCGAAAACAATTACTCCTATCAATTTTTATCTCTCTTTCAAAATTAAAGCTGATAAAATTTGCTACAAAATAGTTATTTGCATTTTTCATGTAGGACTAACCATAAGCGAGATATAAGTTTGAAAATTATTAATATTTAAAAAAAAAGTGCTTTAACAGAAAATGTCTTGTGATTTAAAATACACTTAATTTAATGGGTCCAATACTTTATTAGAAGAAAAAGAAGGTGACATAAAAGTCACTGAAGTCTTCAGAGTCGTTTTTAAATGCTGCATTTTCGTCTTCGTCTCAAACATTGAAAACTGAATTACATTTTTGTTCAGTAACTGTAACAGTTTTTACTTTGGTTTTTTGCTTATATCTCGAAAACAATTACTCCTATCAATTTTTGTCTTTTTTTCAAAATCAAAGCTGATAAAATTTCCTACAAAATAGTTATTGGCATTTTTTTTGTAGGACCAACCATAAGCGAGTTATAGAGTTGGATATAAATAATCTTTAACAAAAATTTGCTTTAAAATAAAATGTTTGAAATACTGAAATTAAACTAAATTAATTGTGTCTAACACTTTAGTATAGGAAAAAGGAGAAGACATAAAAGTCACCAAAGTCTTCAGAGTCGTTTTTAGTCGTCATATTAATAACAATAACATTAATAATAATAATACTAATAGTACTAAATTTGCTTATATGCAAGCGCTTTATTAAGGTAACAGTTTTTTGGTTTCTTGCTTATATCTCGAAAACAGTTACTCTTATCAATTTTTATCTGTTTACTAAAATTAAAGCTGATAAAATTTCTTACAAAATAGTTATTTGCATTTTTCATGTAGGACTAACCTTAAGCGAGATATAAGTTTGAAAATAATCAATATTTAAAAAAAAAGTGCTTTAACAGAAAATGTCTTGTGATTTAAAATACACTTAATTTAATGGGTCCAATACTTTATTAGAAGAAAAAGGAGGTGGCATAAAAGTCACTGAAGTCTTCAGAGTCGTTTTTAAATGCTGCATTTTCGTCTTCGTCTCAAACATTGTAAACTGAATTACATTTTTGTTCAGTAACTGTAACAGTTTTCACTTTGGTTTTTTGCTTATATCTCGAAAACTATTATTCCTATCAATTTTTACCTTTCTTTCAAAATTAAGGCTGATAAAATTTCCTACAAAATAGTTATTTGCATTTTTCATGTAGGACTAACCATAAGCGAGATATAAGTTTGAAAATAATTAATATTAAAAAAAAGTGCTTTAACAGAAAATGTCTTGTGATTTAAAATACACTTAATTTAATGGGTCCAATACTTTATTAGAAGAAAAAGGAGGTGACATAAAAGTCACCAAAGTCTTGAGAGTCGTTCTTAGCCGTCATATCAATAACAATAACATTAATAATAATAATACTAATAGTACTAAATTTGCTTATATGCAAGCGCTTTATTAAGGTAACAGTTTATTGGTTTCTTGCTTATATCTCGAAAACAGTTACTCCTATCAATTTTTATCTTTTTACTAAAATTAAAGCTGATAAAATTTCCTACAAAAAAGTTATTTGTATTTTTCTTGTAGGACCAAGCATAAGCGAGTTATAGAGATAGATATAAATAATATTTAACAAAAATTTGCTTTAAAATAAAATGTTTGAAATACTGAAATTAAACTAAATTAATTGTGTCTAACACTTTAGTATAGGAAAAAGGAGAAGACATAAAAGTCACCAAAGTCTTCAGAGTCGTTTTTAGTCGTCATATTAATAACAATAACATTAATAATAATAATACTAATAGTACTAAATTTGCTTATATGCAAGCGCTTTATTAAGGTAACAGTTTTTTGGTTTCTTGCTTATATCTCGAAAACAGTTACTCCTATCAATTTTTATCTGTTTACTAAAATTAAAGCTGATAAAATTTCCTACAAAATAGTTAATTGCATTTTTCATGTAGGACTAACCATAAGCGAGATATAAGTTTGAAAATAATCAATATTTAAAAAAAAGTGCTTTAACAGAAAATGTCATGTGATTTAAAATACACTTAATTTATTGGGTCCAATACATTATTAGAAGAAAAAGGAGGTGACTTAAAAGTCACAGAAGTCTTCAGAGTCGTTTTTAAATGCTGCATTTTCGTCTTCGTCTCAAACATTGAAAACTGAATTACATTTTTGTTCAGTAACAGTTACAGTTTTCTTATTGGTTTTTTGCTTATATCTCGAAAACAATTACTCCTATCAATTTTTATCTTTTTTTCAAAATTAAAGCTGATAAAATTTCCTACAAAATAGTTATTTGCATTTTTTTGTAGGACCAACCATAAGCGAGTTATAGAGTTGGATATAAATAATCTTTAACAAAAATTTTCTTTAAAATAAAATGTTTGAAAAACTAAAATTAAACCAAATTAATTGTGTCTAACACTTTAGTAGAGGAAAAAGGAGAAGACATAAAGGTCACTAAAGTCTTCAGAGTCGTTTTTAGTCGTCATATTAATAACAATAGCATTAATAATAATAATACTAATAGTACTAAATTTGCTTATATGCAAGCGCTTAATTAATGTAACAGTTTTTTGGTTTCTAGCTTATATCTCGAAAAAAGTTACACCTATCAAATTTTATCTTTCTTTCAAAATTAAAGCTGATAAAATTTCCAACAAAGTAATTATTTGCATTTTTCTTGTAGGACCAAGCATAAGCGAGTTATAGAGATGAATATAAATAATTTCTAACAAAAATTTGCTTTAAAATAAAATGTTTGAAAAACTGAAATTAAACTAAATTAATTGTGTCTAACACTTTAGTGGAGGAAAAAGGAGAAGACATAAAAGTCTTTAAAGGTTTCAGAATCGTCTTTAGTCGTCATATTAATAACAATAACATTAATAAACTAATAGTACTAAATTTGCTTATATGCAAACGCTGCATTAAGGTAATAGTTTTTTGGTTTCTTGCTTATATCTCGAAAACAGTTACTCCTATCAATTTTTAACTTTTCACCAAAATTAAAGATGATAAAATTTCCTGCAAAATAGTTATTTGCATTTTTCATGTAGAACAAACCATAAGCGAGATATAAGTTTGGAAATAATTAATAATTAAAAAAAAAATGTGTTTTAACAGAAAATGTCTTGTGATTTAAAATACACTTAATTTATTGGGTCCAATACTTAATTAGAAGAAAAAGGAGGTGCAAATAACTATTTTGTTGGAAATTTTATTAGCTTTAATTGTGAAAGAAAGATAAAATTTGATAGGAGTAACTGTTTTCGAGATATAAGCAAAAAAACAATAAGAAAACCGTAACTGTTACTGAACAAAAATGTAATTCAGTTTTCAATGTTTGAGACGAAGACAAAAATGCAGCATTTAAAAACGACTCTGAAAACTTCAGTGACTTTTATGTCACCTCCTTTTTCTTCTAATAAAGTATTGGACCCAATAAATTAAGTGTATTATAAATCACAAGACATTTTCTGTTAAAACACTTTTTTTTAATTATTAATTACTTTCAAACTTATATCTCGCTTATGGTTAGTTCTACATGAAAAATGCAAATAACTATTTTGTAGGAAATTTTATCACTTTTAATTTTGGTGAAAAAGTAAAAATTGATAGGAGTAACTGTTTTCGAGATATAAGCAAAAAACAAAAAAACTGTTACTTTAATTAAGCGCTTGCATATAAGCAAATTTAGAACTACTAGTATTGTTATTATAAATGTTATTGTTATTAATATGACGACTAAAGACAACTTTAAGACTTTAGTGACTTTTATGTCTCTTCCTTTTTCCTCTACTAAAGTGTTAGACACAATTAATTTAGTTTAATTTCAGTTTTTCAAACATTTTATTTTAAAGCAAATTTTTGTTAAATATTAAAA
>NC_087395.1:9405000-9577500 GCF_031307605.1 Tribolium castaneum | reverse complement strand
AAATTTAATGAAAACTTTAAATTTAGTCTCAAAGAAATAATTTACGTTATAGTTTTGACCAGCACTGTTTATTTCAAACGAATTTATGATTCGAAACTAATGAACTTTTATGGGGCAGATGCAAAACCACATATTACCATATAAAGCGTTGTTTTAAAGCAAAGTATTGCCTTTTGCAACAAGAAATTTCACGTCAAAGAAACTGAAAACTTCGTATCCATGCATAAATATCGAATTACGTATCAGTTTAGGCAAATACAGCTTATTTTAAACGATTCATTGCTATAAACAAGAAAAATTTTATCAAGCATATTGAAAACGTCTTATTCTCGAAAATAAGAGCAAATTATGTATCAGTTTTGACAAAAGCGGATTACTCTGTTTGATTCTATGCTTAGAGTAGAGTAAACTACTATAAAACGTAATGAAAACTCTATATTCAAGTTTAAAAGAACAAATTACGTTATAGTTTTGGCAAAAAAATAATATTTCGGACGATTACATACTTCGAAGTAAGCAAACTTTAATTGAACAAGTGCAAAAGCTAATACTTTGCTTTAAAATAACGATTTATGTGGTAATATGGTATTTTGCATCTGTCCTATAAAAGTTTACTCGTTTCGCTCCATTGAATCATTCGAAAGAAATTATTTTGACACAACGAAAATAATTTGTTTTTGTTTAAACTGTAACATAAATCGCTTTTATAAAACGAACTAAGACGTTTGGCATCTGTTTATTGAAAGTTTTCTCGTTTGGGGGCATAAAATCGTTTGAAATTATCAGTTCTGGTCAAAACTATAACGTAAATTATTTCTTTGTATCACTTTAAAGATTTGCGTTATAGTCTTGACGAGAACTGTTAATTTCAAACGATTCTATGCTTTGAAACCAGTATACTTTCACTGAACAGAGGCAAAACGTCTGATTTCGCCTTTAAAAAAGGATTTATGTCACAG
Source organism: Tribolium castaneum (assembly GCF_031307605.1). Lineage (NCBI taxonomy): Eukaryota > Metazoa > Arthropoda > Insecta > Coleoptera > Tenebrionidae > Tribolium > Tribolium castaneum. The sequence goes on along the minus strand of NC_087395.1, from coordinate 9,576,541 downwards.
TTTGGATTAAAACCAATGATTTTCGTTTATTCATTGTTACAAACAAGAAACCTTACATCAAAGAAACTGAAAACCTCTTATTCAGGCCCAGAAAATCAAATTACGTTTCAGTCTAGACACAAATTGCTTATTTTAGACGATTCTTTCTTTTGAACACGAAAACTTACATTAAAAAGATTAAAAACGTCTTATTCTGGCTCAAAACTGCAAATTATGTTTTACTTTGGATAAAAGCAGTTTATCCTGATTACTCCTTTGCTTAGAATAGAGCAAACTTGTATAAAACTTAATGAAAACTTTAAATTTCGTCTCAAAGAAATAATTTACGTTATAGTTTTGACCAGAACTGTTAATTTCAAACGATTTTATGCCCCCAAACGAGAAAACTTTCACTAAACAAATGCCAAACGTCTTAGTTCGTTTTATAAAAGCGACTTATGTAACAGTTTAAACAAAAACAAATTATTTTCGCTGTTGTTGTGTTAAAATAATTTATTTCGAATGATTCAATGGAGCGAAACGAGTAAACTTTTATAGGACAGATGCAAAATACCATATTACCACATAAATCGTTATTTTAAAGCAAAGTATTAGCTTTTGCACTTGTTCAATTAAAGTTTGCTTACTTCGAAGTATGTAATCGTCCGAAATATTTTTTTTTGCCAAAACTATAACGTAATTTGTTCTTTTGAGCTTAAATATAGAGTTTTCATTACGTTTTATAGTAGTTTACTCAACTCTAAGCATAGAATCAAACAGAGTAATCCGCTTTTGTTAAAACTGATACATAATTTGCTCTTATTTTCGAGAATAAGACGTTTTCAATATGCTTGATAAAATTTTTCTTGTTTATAGCAAGGAATCGTTTAAAATAAGCTGTATTTGCTTAAACTGATACGTAATTCGATATTTATGCATGAATACGAAGTTTTCAGTTTCTTTGACGTGAAATTTCTTGTTGCAAAAGGAAATACTTTGCTTTAAAACAACGCTTTATATGGTAATATGTGGTTTTGCATCTGCCCCATAAAAGTTCATTAGTTTCGAATGATAAATTCGTTTGAAATAAACAGTGCTGGTCAAAACTATAATGTAAATTATTTCTTTGAGACGAAATTTAAAGTTTTCATTAAGTTTTATACAAGTTTACTCTATTCTAAGTAAAGGAGTAATCAGGATAAATTGCTTTTATCTAGAGTAATATATAATTTGCAGTTTTCAGCCAGAATAAGACGTTTTTAATCTTTTTAATGTAAGTTTTCGTGTTCAAGACAAAAGATCGTCTAAAATAAGCAGTTTTTGTCCAGACTGAAACGTAATTCGAATTTCTGTGCCTGAATAAGGGGTTTTCAGTTTCTTTGATGTAAGGTTTCTTGTTTGTAACAATGAATTAACAAAAATATTTGGTTTTTATCCAAACTGTGGCATGAATCAGCTTTAAGACTATAACGCAAATCTTTTGTTTTGTGCTAAAATAAGACGTTTTTAGTCAGTTTGATATAAGTTTTCTTGTTCAAAGCAAAATATTGTCGAAAATCAACCGTTTTTGTCTAAACTGATACAAAATTCGGTGGTTTGTGTCCGAATACAAAGTTTTCAGATGCTTTAATGTTAGGTTTGCTGCTTCTAACAAAGAATCAACGAAAATATTTTGTTTTAATACAAACTGCAATATAAAATGTCTTCATAGGACAAAACATGATGTTTGGCATCTGTTTAATAAAAATTTACTCGTTTGGAAGCATAGAATCATTTCAAATAAGCTATTCTCGTCGAAACTATAATGTAATTAGTATTTTGTGCTAGAATACAGCGTTTTTGTTAGATTTATTAACAATTTTGTCTATTTTAAGCAATGAAACGAATAGGATTAGCTGCCTTTATCTAAAGTGATACATAAATTGCTCTTTTATGCCAGATTAATACGTTTTTAGTCTGTTCGATGTAAGTTTTCTTGTTCAAAGCAAAAGATCGTCTAAAATAAGCCGTTTTTGTTTGAACTGATGAACAATTCAGACTGAGAGTCAACAAAAATAATTTATTTTAATCCAAACTGATACTTTTTGACTCTATAAAAGTCCTATAAGAGTCCGAGATACGCCGTTCTCGTCAAGTCTATAACGTAATTCGTTTTTTTGTGTCAGAATACGACGTTTTCTGTCTGTTTAATATAAGTTTTTAATAATAATAATAATAATAATAACAATAATAATAATAATAATAATAATAATAATAATAATAATAATAATAGTAATAATAATAATAATAATAAAAATAATTATACTAATAATAGTAATAATAATAATAATAATAATAAAAATAATAATAGTAATAAAAGTAAGCTTAGTTTTCTAAGCAAAAATAAAGCTTATTTTGTGTTATATGAGCGTTTTCTCATTTCTATGCAAGAAATCATCTGTGATCTGTGTTTTTAGGCAAGAAGTTGTCTAAAATTAATAACTCATTTTAAAACTGGTATAAAAACATTTAGTATACAAAAGTTAATAATAATAATAATAATAATAATAATAATAATAATAATAATAATAATAAAAATAGTAATAATAATAATAATAATAATAATAATAATAATAATAATAATAAAAATAATAATAATAGTAATAAAAGTAAGCTTAGTTTTCTAAGCCAAAATGAAGTTTTTTTTTTGTGTTATATGAGCGTTTTCTCATTTCTATGCAAGAGATCATCTGTGATCTGTGTTTTTAGGCAAGAAATTGAATAATATTAATAACTCGTTTTAAAACTGATATAAAAACATTTACTATACAAAAGTTAATAATAATAATAATAATAAAAATAATAATAATAATAATAATAATAATAATAATAGTAATAAATAAAATAATAATAATAATAATAATAATAATAATAATAATAATAATAATAATAATAATAATAATGATAATAATACTTATAATAATGAATTTCTTTCTAAATTAAAGCTTAGTTTTTCTAAGCAAAAATGATGCTTATTTTGTGTTATCTGAGCGTTATCTCATTTCTATGCAAGAGATCATCTGTGATCTGTGTTTTTAGGCAAGAAATTGTCTAAAACTAATAACTCATTTTAAAACTGGTATAAAAACATTTACTATATAAAAGTTATAATCGGTTTTTAATAATAATAATATTAATAATAATAATAATAATAATTATAATAATAATAATAATAATAATAGTAATAATAATAATAATAATAAAAATAATAATAATAATAGTAATAAAAGTAAGCTTAGTTTTCTAAGCAAAAATGAAGCTTATTTTGTGTTATATGAGCGTTTTCTCATTTCTATGCAAAAGATCATGTGTGATCAGTGTTTTTAGGCAATCTTAGCCATTTTATAGTTTTTAGGCAAGAAATTGGCTAAAATTAATCACTCATTTTAAAACTGGTATAAAAACAATACTATACAAAAGTTATAATCGGTTTTTAATAGTAATAATAATAATAATAATAATAATAATAATAATAATAATAATAATAATAATAATAATAATAATAACAATAATAATAATAATAATAATAATAATAATAATAATAACAATAATAATAATAATAATAGTAATAAAAGTATGCTTAGTTTTCTAAGCCAAAATGAAGCTTATTTTGTGTGTTATATGAGTGTTTTCTCATTTCTATGCAAGAAATCATCTGTGATCTGTGTTTTTAGGCAAGAAATTGTCTAAAATTAATAACTCATTTTAAAACTGGTATAAAAACATTTACTATACAAAAGTTAATAATAATAATAATAATAATAATAATAATAATAGTAATAGTAACAAAAGTAATAATAATAATAATACTTTTAATAAGGAAAAATGGAGCTTATTTTGTGTGTTACATGAGCGTTTTCTCATTTCTATGCAAAAGATCATGTGTGATGTGTGTTTTTAGGCAATCTAAGCCATTTTATAGTTTTTAATATTTAACAAAAATTTGCTTTAAAATAATATGTTTGAAAAACTGAAATTAAACTAAATTAATTGTGTCTAACACTTTAGTAGAGGAAAAAGGAGGAGACATAAAAGTCACTAAAGTCTTAGAGTTGTCTTTAGTCGTCATATTAATAACAATAACATTTATAATAACGATACTAGTAGTACTAAATTTGCTTATATGCAAGCGCTTAATTAAGGTAACAGTTTTTTTGTTTTTTGCTTATATCTCGAAAACAGTTACTCCTATCAATTTTTACTTTTTCACCAAAATTAAAGGTGATAAAATTTCCTACAAAATAGTTATTTGCATTTTTCATGTAGAACTAACCATAAGCGAGATATAAGTTTGAAAATAATTAATAATTAAAAAAAAGTGTTTTAACAGAAAATGTTTTGTGATTTATAATACACTTAATTTATTGGGTCCAATACTTTATTAGAAGAAAAAAGAGGTGACATAAAAGTTACCAAAGTCTTCAGAGTCGTTTTTAGTCGTCATATTAATAACAATAACATTAATAATAATAATAATGCTGCATTTTCGTCTTCGTCTCAAACATTGAAAACTGAATTACATTTTTGTTCAGTAACAGTTACAGTTTTCTTATTGGTTTTTTGCTTATATCTCGAAAACAGTTACTCCTATCAATTTTTATCTTTCTTTCAAAATTAAAGCTGATAAAATTTCCTACAAAATGGTTATTTGCATTTTTCTTGTAGGACCAACCATAAGCGAGTTATAGAGTTGGATATAAATAATATTTAACAAAAACTTGCTTTAAAATAAAATGTTTGAAAAACTAAAATTAAACTAAATTAATTGTGTCTAACACTTTAGTAGAGGAAAAAGGAGAAGACATAAATGTCACTAAAGGTTTCAGAGTCGTCTTTAGTCGTCATATTAATAGCAATAACATTAATAATAATACTACTAATAGTACTAAATTTGCTTACAAGCAAACGCTTAATTAAGGTAACAGTTTTTTGCTTTCTTGCTTATATCTCGAAAATAGTTACTTATATCAATTTTTATCTTTTTACTAAAATTAAAGCTGATAAAATTTTCTACAAAATAGTTGTTTGCATTTTTCATGTAAGACTAACCATAAGCGAGATATAAGTTTAAAAATTATTAATATTTAAAAAAAAAGTGCTTTAACAGAAAATGTCTTGTGATTTAAAATACACTTAATTTATTGGGTCCAATACTTTATTAGAAGAAAAAGGAGGTGACATAAAAGTCGCTGAAGTCTTCAGAGTCGTTTTTAAATGCTGCATTTTCGTCTTCGTCTCAAACATTGAAAACTGAATTACATTTTTGTTCAGTAACTGTAACAGTTTTTACTTTGGTTTTTTGCTTATATCTCGAAAACAATTACTCCTATCAATTTTTATCGTTTTTTCCAAATTAAAGCTGATAAAATTTCCTACAAAATAGTTATTTGCATTTCTTTTGTAAGACCAACCATAAGCGAGTTATAGAGTTGGATATAAATAATCTTTAACAAAAATTTGCTTTAAAATAAAATGTTTGAAAAACCGAAATTAAACTAAATTAATTGAGTCTAACACTTTAGTATAGGAAAAAGGAGAAGACATAAAGGTCACTAAAGTCTTCAGAGTCGTTTTTAGTCGTCATATTAATAACAATAACATTAATAATAATAATACCAATAGTACTAAATTTGCTTATATGCAAGCGCTTAATTAAGGTAACAGTTTTTTGGTTTCTAGCTTATATCTCGAAAACAGATACTCCTATCAATTTTTACCTTTTTACCAAAATTAAAAGTGATAAAATTTCCTACAAAATAGTTATTTGCATTTTTCATGTAGAACTAACCATAAGCGAGATATAAGTTTGAAAATAATTAATAATTAAAAAAAAATGTGTTTTAACAAAAAATGTCTTGTGATTTAAAATACACTTAATTTATTGGGTCCAATAATTAATTAGAAGAAAAAGGAGGTGACAGTAAATGCTGCATTTTCGTCTTCGTCTGAAACATTGAAAACTGAATTACATTTTTGTTCAGTAACTGTCGTCGATGACGAAAATGCAGCATTTACAAACGACTCTAAAAACTTCAGTGACTTTTATGACATCTCCTTTTTCCTCTACTAAAGTGTTAGTTTAATTTAGTTTAATTTCAGTTTTTTAAACATTTTATTTTAAAGCAAATTTTTGTTAAATATTAATTATATCCAACTCTATAACTCGCTTATGGTTAGTCCTACAAGAAAAATGCAAACAACTATTTTGTAGAAAATTTTATCAGCTTTAATTTTGGATGAAAGATAAAAATTGATAGGAGTAACTGTTTTCGAGATATAAGCAAAAAACAAAAAAACTGTTACCTTAATTAAGCGCTTGCATATAAGCAAATTTAGTACTACTAGTATTGTTATTATTAATGTTATTGTTATTAATATGACGACTAAAGACAACTCTAAGACTTTATTGACTTTTATGTCTCCTCCTTTTTCCTCTACTAAAGTGTTAGGCACAATTAATTTAGTTTAATTTCAGTTTTTTAAACATTATATTTTAAAGCAAATTTTTGTTAAATATTATTTATATCCAACTCTATAACTCGCTTATGGTTGGTCCTACAAGAAAAATGCAAATAACGATTTTGTAGTAAATTTTATCAGCTTTAATTTTGAAAAAAAGATAAAAATTGATAGGAGTAACAGTTTTCGAGATATAAGCAAAAAACCAATAAGAAAACTGTAACTGTTACTGAACAAAAATGTAATTCAGTTTTCAATGTTTAAGACGATGACGAAAATGCAGCATTTACAAACGACATTAAGACTTCAGTGACCTATATGTCACCTCTTTTTTCTTCTAATAAAGTCTTGGACCCAATAAATTAAGTGTATTTTAAATCACAAGACATTTTCTGTTGAAGCACTTTTTTTTTAATTTTAATTATTTTCAAACTTATATCTCGCTTATGGTTAGTCCTACATGAAAAATGCAAATAACTATTTTGTAGAAAATTTTATCAGTTTAATTTTAGTAAAAAGATAAAAATTGATAGGAGTAACTGTTTTCGAGATTTAAGCAAGAAACCAAAAAACTGTTACCTTAATTAAGCGCTTGCCAACTAAATTAAGTGTATTTTAAATCACAAGGCATTTTCTGTTAAAGCACTTTTTTTTAAATATTAATTATTTTCAAACTTATATCTCGCTTATGGTTAGTCCTACATGAAAAATGCAAACTACTATTTTGTAGGAAATTTTATCAGATTTAATTTTAGTAAAAAGATAATAAAAATTGATTGGAGTAACTGTTTTCGAGATATAAGCAAGAAACCAAAAAACTGTTACCTTAATTAAGCGTTTGCATATAAGCAAATTTAGTACTTTTAGTATTATTATTATTAAATGCAAAAAAAATGCAAAAAACTATTTTGTAGGAAATTTTATCAGTTTTAATTTGAAAGAAAGATAAAAATTGATAGGAGTAAATGTTTTCGAGATATAAGCAAAAAACCAAAGTGAAAACTGTTACAGTTACTGAACAAAAATGTAATTCAGTTTTCAATGTTTAAGACGAAGACGAAAATGCAGCATTTACTGTCACCTCTTTTGTCTACTAATTAAGTATTGGACCCAATAAATTAAGTGTATTTTAAATCACAAGACATTTTCTGTTAAAGCACATTTTTTTTTAATTATTAATTATTTTTAAACTTATATCTCGTTTATGGTTAGTTCTACATGAAAAATGCAAATAACTATTTTGTAGGAAATTTTATCAGCTTTAATTTTAGTGAAAAGGTAAAAATTAATAGGAGTAATTGTTTTCGAGATATAAGCAAGAAACTGTTACCTTAATTAAGCGCTTGCATATAAACAAATTTAGTAATATTATTATTATTATTATTAATGTTATTGTTATTAATATGACGACTAAAAACGACTCTCAAGACTTTGGTGACTTTTATGTCTTTTCCTTTTTCCTCAAGTAAAGTGTTAGACAAAATTAATTTAGTTTAATTTCAGTATATCAAACATTTTATTTTAAAGCAAATTTTTGTTAAATATTATTTATATCTATCTCTATAACTTGCTTATGCTTGGTCCTACAAGAAAAATACAAATAACTATTTTGTAGGAATATTTATCAGCTTTAATTTTAGTAAAAAGATAAAAATTGATAGGAGTAACTGTTTTCGAGATATAAGCAAGAAACCAAAAAACTGTTACCTTAATAAAGCGCTTGCATATAAGCAAATTTAGTACTATTAGTATTATTATTATTAATGTTATTGTTATTAATATGACGACTAAAAACCACTCTCAAAACTTTGGTGACTTTTATGTATTCTCCTTTTTCCTCAACTAAAGTGTTAGTCTTAATTAATTTAGTTTAATTTCGGTTTTTCAAACATTTTATTTTAAAGCAAATTTTTGTTAAAGATTATTTATATCCAACTCTATACCTCGCTTATGGTTGGTCCTACAAAAAAAATGCCAATAACTATTTTGTAGGAAATTTTATCAGCTTTGATTTTGAAAGAAAGATAAAAATTGATAGGAATAACTGTTTTCGAGATATAAGCAAAAAACCAATAAGAAAACTGTAACTGTTACTAAACAAAAATGTAATTCAGTATTCAATGTTTGAGACAAAGACGAAAATGCAGCATTTAAAATCGACTCTGAAGACTTCAGTGACTTTTATGTCACCTCCTTTTTCTTCTAATAATGTATTGGACCCATTAAATTAAGTGTATTTTAAATCACAAGACATTTTCTGTTAAAGCACTTTTTTTTTAAATATTAATTATTTTCAAACTTATATCTCGCTTATGGTTAGTCCTACATAAAAAATGCAAATAACTATTTTGTAGGAAATTTTATCAGCTTTAATTTTGAAAGAAAGATAAAAATTGATAGTAGTAATTGTTTTCGAGATATAAGCAAAAAACTAAAGTAAAAACTGTTACAGTTACTGAACAAAAATGTAATTCAGTTTTCAATGTTTGAGACGAAGACGAAAATGCAGCATTTAAAAACGACTCTGAAGACTTCAGCGACTTTTATGTCACCTCCTTATTCTTCTAATAAAGTATTGGACCCAATAAATTAAGTGTATTTTAAATCACAAGACATTTTCTGTTAAAGGACTTTTTTTTAAATATTAATAATTTTCAAACTTACATCTCGCTTATGGTTAGTCCTACATGAAAAATGCAAATAACTATTTTGTAGGAAATTTTATCAGCTTTAATTTTAGTAAACAGATAAAAATTGATAGGAGTAACTGTTTTCGAGATATAAGCAAGAAACCAAAAAACTGTTACCTTAATAAAGCGCTTGCATATAAGCAAATTTAGTACTATTAGTATTATTATTATTAATGTTATTGTTATTAATATGACGACTAAAAACGACTCTGAAGACTTTGGTGACTTTTATGTCTTCTCCTTTTTCCTATACTAAAGTTTTAGACACAATTAATTTAGTTTAATTTCAGTATTTCAAACATTTTATTTTAAAGCAAATTTTTGTTAAATATTATTTATATCTATCTCTATAACTCGCTTATGCTTGGTCCTACAAGAGAAATACAAATAACTATTTTGTAGGAAATTTTATCAGCTTTAATTTTAGTAAAAAGATAAAAATTGATAGGAGTAACTGTTTTCGAGATATAAGCAAGAAACCAAAAAACTGTTACCTTAATAAAGCGCTTGCATATAAGCAAATTTAGTACTATTAGTATTATTATTAATGTTATTGTTATTAATATGACGACTAAAAACGACTCTAAAGACTTTGGTGACTTTTATGTCTTCTCCTTTTTCCTATACTAAAGTTTTAGACACAATTAATTTAGTTTAATTTCAGTATTTCAAACATTTTATTTTAAAGCAAATTTTTGTTAAATATTATTTATATCTATCTCTATAACTCGCTTATGCTTGGTCCTACAAGAGAAATACAAATAACTATTTTGTAGGAAATTTTATCAGCTTTAATTTTAGTAAAAAGATAAAAATTGATAGGAGTAACTGTTTTCGAGATATAAGCAAGAAACCAAAAAACTGTTACCTTAATAAAGCGCTTGCATATAAGCAAATTTAGTACTATTAGTATTATTATTATTAATGTTATTGTTATTAATATGACGACTAAAAACCACTCTCAAAACTTTGGTGACTTTTATGTCTTCTCCTTTTTCCTCAACTAAAGTGTTAGTCTTAATTAATTTAGTTTAATTTCGGTTTTTCAAACATTTTATTTTAAAGCAAATTTTTGTTAAAGATTATTTATATCCAACTCTATACCTCGCTTATGGTTGGTCCTACAAAAAAAATGCCAATAACTATTTTGTAAGAAATTTTATCAGCTTTGATTTTAAAAGAAAGATAAAAATTGATAGGAATAACTGTTTTCGAGATATAAGCAAAAAACCAATAAGAAAACTGTAACTGTTACTAAACAAAAATGTAATTCAGTATTCAATGTTTGAGACAAAGACGAAAATGCAGCATTTAAAATCGACTCTGAAGACTTCAGTGACTTTTATGTCACCTCCTTTTTCTTCTAATAATGTATTGGACCCAATAAATTAAGTGTATTTTAAATCACAAGACATTTTCTGTTTAAGCACTTTTTTTTAAATATTAATAATTTTCAAACTTACATCTCGCTTATGGTTAGTCCTACATGAAAAATGCAAATAACTATTTTGTAGGAAATTTTATCAGCTTTAATTTTAGTAAACAGATAAAAATTGATAGGAGTAACTGTTTTCGAGATATAAGCAAGAAACCAAAAAACTGTTACCTTAATAAAGCGCTTGCATATAAGCAAATTTAGTACTATTAGTATTATTATTATTAATGTTATTGTTATTAATATGACGACTAAAAACGACTCTGAAGACTTTGGTGACTTTTATGTCTTCTCCTTTTTCCTATACTAAAGTGTTAGACACAATTAATTTAGTTTAATTTCAGTATTTCAAACATTTTATTTTAAAGCAAATTTTTGTTAAATATTATTTATATCTATCTCTATAACTCGCTTATGCTTGGTCTTACAAGAAAAATACAAATAACTATTTTGTAGGAATTTTTATCAGCTTTAATTTTAGTAAAAAGATAAAAATTGATAGGAGTAACTGTTTTCGAGATATAAGCAAGAAACCAAAAAACTGTTACCTTAATAAAGCGCTTGCATATAAGCAAATTTAGTACTATTAGTATTATTATTATTAATGTTATTGTTATTAATATGACGACTAAAAACCACTCTCAAAACTTTGGTGACTTTTATGTCTTCTCCTTTTTCCTCAACTAAAGTGTTAGTCTTAATTAATTTAGTTTAATTTCGGTTTTTCAAACATTTTATTTTAAAGCAAATTTTTGTTAAAGATTATTTATATCCAACTCTATACCTCGCTTATGGTTGGTCCTACAAAAAAAATGCCAATAACTATTTTGTAAGAAATTTTATCAGCTTTGATTTTAAAAGAAAGATAAAAATTGATAGGAATAACTGTTTTCGAGATATAAGCAAAAAACCAATAAGAAAACTGTAACTGTTACTAAACAAAAATGTAATTCAGTATTCAATGTTTGAGACAAAGACGAAAATGCAGCATTTAAAATCGACTCTGAAGACTTCAGTGACTTTTATGTCACCTCCTTTTTCTTCTAATAATGTATTGGACCCAATAAATTAAGTGTATTTTAAATCACAAGACATTTTCTGTTTAAGCACTTTTTTTTAAATATTAATAATTTTCAAACTTACATCTCGCTTATGGTTAGTCCTACATGAAAAATGCAAATAACTATTTTGTAGGAAATTTTATCAGCTTTAATTTTAGTAAACAGATAAAAATTGATAGGAGTAACTGTTTTCGAGATATAAGCAAGAAACCAAAAAACTGTTACCTTAATAAAGCGCTTGCATATAAGCAAATTTAGTACTATTAGTATTATTATTATTAATGTTATTGTTATTAATATGACGACTAAAAACGACTCTGAAGACTTTGGTGACTTTTATGTCTTCTCCTTTTTCCTATACTAAAGTGTTAGACACAATTAATTTAGTTTAATTTCAGTATTTCAAACATTTTATTTTAAAGCAAATTTTTGTTAAATATTATTTATATCTATCTCTATAACTCGCTTATGCTTGGTCTTACAAGAAAAATACAAATAACTATTTTGTAGGAATTTTTATCAGCTTTAATTTTAGTAAAAAGATAAAAATTGATAGGAGTAACTGTTTTCGAGATATAAGCAAGAAACCAAAAAACTGTTACTTTAATAAAGCGCTTGCATATAAGCAAATTTAGTACTATTAGTATTATTATTATTAATGTTATTGTTATTAATATGACGACTAAAAACGACTCTCAAGACTTTGGTGACTTTTATGTCTTCTCCTTTTTCCTCAACTAAAGTGTTAGTTTTAATTAATTTAGTTTAATTTCGGTTTTTTAAACATTTTATTTTAAAGCAAATTTTTGTTAAAGATTATTTATATCCAACTCTATAACTCGCTTATGGTTAGTCCTACAAAAAAAATGCCAATAACTATTTTGTAGGAAATTTTATCAGCTTTGATTTTGAAAAAAAGATAAAAATTGATAGGAGTAACTGTTTTCGAGATATAAGCAAAAAACCAATAAGAAAACTGTAACTGTTACTAAACAAAAATGTAATTCAGTTTTCAATGTTTGAGACATAGACGAAAATGCAGCATTTAAAATCGACTCTGAAGACTTCAGTGACTTTTATGTCACCTCCTTTTTCTTCTAATAAAGTATTGGACCCATTAAATTAAGTGTATTTTAAATCACAAGACATTTTCTGTTAAAGCACGTTTTTTTTAAATATTAATTATTTTCAAACTTATATCTCGCTTATGGTTAGTCCTACATGAAAAATGCAAATTACTATTTTGTAGGAAATTTTATCAGCTTTAATTTTAGTAAAAAGATAAAAATTGATAGGAGTAACTGTTTTCGAGATATAAGCAAGAAACCAAAAAACTGTTACCTTAATTAAGCGCTTGCATATAAGCAAATTTAGTACTAAAAACAACTCTGAAGACTTTGGTGATTTTTATGTCTTCTCCTTTTTCCTCTACTAAAGTGTTAGACCCAATTAATTTACTTTAATATCGGTTTTTCAAACATTTTATTTTAAAGCAAATTTTTGTTAAAGATTATTTATATCCAACTCTATAACTCGCTTATGGTTGGTCTTACAAAAGAAATGCAAATAACTATTTTGTTGGAAATTTTATCAGCTTTAATTTTGAAAAAAAGATAAAAATTGATAGGAGTAATTGTTTTCGAGATATAAGCAAAAAACCAAAGTGAAAACTGTTACAGTTACTGAACAAAAATGTAATTCAGTTTTCAATGTTTGAGACGAAGACGAAAATGCAGCATTTAAAAACGACTCTGAAGACTTCAGTGACTTTTATGTCACCTCCTTTTTCTTCTAATAGAGTATTGGTCCCAATAAATTAAGTGTATTTTAAATCACAAGACATTTTCTGTTAAAGCACTTTTTTTTTAAATATTAATTATTTTCAAACTTCTATCTCGCTTATGGTTAGTCCTACATAAAAAATGCAAATAACTATTTTGTAGGAAATTTTATCAGCTTTAATTTTAGTAAAAAGATAAAAATTGATAGGAGTAACTGTTTTCGAGATATAAGCAAGAAACTGTTACCTTAATTAAGCGCTTGCATATAAGCAAATTTAGTAATATTAGTATTATTATTATTAATGTTATTGTTATTAATATGACGACTAAAGACAACTCTAAGACTTTTGTGACTTTTATGTCTTCTCCTTTTTCCTCTACTAAAGTGTTAGACACAATTAATTTAGTTTAATTCCGGTTTTTCAAGCATTTTATTTTAAAGCAAATTTTTGTTAAATATTATTTATATCCAACTCTATAACTCGTTTATGCTTGGTCCTACAAGAAAAATGTAAATAACTATTTGAATGGAAATTTTATCAGCTTTAATTTTGAAAGAAAGATAAAATTTGATAGGAGTAACTGTTTTCGAGATATAAGCAAAAAACCAATAAGAAAACTGTAACTGTTACTGAACAAAAATGTAACTCAGTTTTCAATGTTTGAGACGAAGACAAAAATGCAGCATTTAAAAACGACTCTGAAGACGTCAGTGACTTTTATGTCACCTCCTTTTTTTTCTAATAAAGTATTGGACCCAATAAATTAAGTGTATTTTAAATCACAAGACATTTTCTGTTAAAGCACTTTTTTTTAAATATTAATTATTTTCAAACTTATATCTCGCTTATGGTTAGTCCTACATGAAAAATGCAAATAACTATTTTGTAGGAAATTTTATCAGCTTTAATTTTAGTAAAATGATAAAAATTGATAGGAGTAACTGTTTTCGAGATATAATCAAGAAACCAAAAAACTGTTACCTTAATTAAGCGTTTGCATATAAGCAAATTTAGTATTATTAGTATTATTATTATTAATGTTATTGTTATTAATATGACGATTAAAAACGACTCTGAAGACTTTGGTGACTTTTACGTCTCCTCCTTTTTCCTCTACTAAAGAGTTAGACCCAATTAATTTAGTTTAATTTCGGTTTTTCAAACATTTTATTTTAAAGCAAATTTTTGTTAAATATTATTTATATCTATCTCTATAACTCGCTTATGCTTGGTCCTACAAGAAAAATACAAATAACTATTTTGTAGGAAATTTTATCAGCTTTAATTTTAGTAAAAAGATAAAAATTGATAGGAGTAACTGTTTTCGAGATATAAGCAAGAAACCAAAAAACTGTTACCTTAATAAAGCGCTTGCATATAAGCAAATTTAGTACTATTAGTATTATTATTATTAATGTTATTGTTATTAATATGACGACTAAAAACCACTCTCAAAACTTTGGTGACTTTTATGTCTTCTCCTTTTTCCTCAACTAAAGTGTTAGTCTTAATTAATTTAGTTTAATTTCGGTTTTTCAAACATTTTATTTTAAAGCAAATTTTTGTTAAAGATTATTTATATCCAACTCTATACCTCGCTTATGGTTGGTCCTACAAAAAAAATGCCAATAACTATTTTGTAGGAAATTTTATCAGCTTTGATTTTGAAAGAAAGATAAAAATTGATAGGAATAACTGTTTTCGAGATATAAGCAAAAAACCAATAAGAAAACTGTAACTGTTACTAAACAAAAATGTAATTCAGTATTCAATGTTTGAGACAAAGACGAAAATGCAGCATTTAAAATCGACTCTGAAGACTTCAGTGACTTTTATGTCACCTCCTTTTTCTTCTAATAATGTATTGGACCCAATAAATTAAGTGTATTTTAAATCACAAGACATTTTCTGTTTAAGCACTTTTTTTTAAATATTAATAATTTTCAAACTTACATCTCGCTTATGGTTAGTCCTACATGAAAAATGCAAATAACTATTTTGTAGGAAATTTTATCAGCTTTAATTTTAGTAAACAGATAAAAATTGATAGGAGTAACTGTTTTCGAGATATAAGCAAGAAACAAAAAACTGTTACCTTAATAAAGCGCTTGCATATAAGCAAATTTAGTACTATTAGTATTATTATTATTAATGTTATTGTTATTAATATGACGACTAAAAACGACTCTGAAGACTTTGGTGACTTTTATGTCTTCTCCTTTTTCCTATACTAAAGTGTTAGACACAATTAATTTAGTTTAATTTCAGTATTTCAAACATTTTATTTTAAAGCAAATTTTTGTTAAATATTATTTATATCTATCTCTATAACTCGCTTATGCTTGGTCCTACAAGAAAAATACAAATAACTATTTTGTAGGAATTTTTATCAGCTTTAATTTTAGTAAAAAGATAAAAATTGATAGGAGTAACTGTTTTCGAGATATAAGCAAGAAACCAAAAAACTGTTACCTTAATAAAGCGCTTGCATATAAGCAAATTTAGTACTATTAGTATTATTATTATTAATGTTATTGTTATTAATATGACGACTAAAAACGACTCTCAAGACTTTGGTGACTTTTATGTCTTCTCCTTTTTCCTCAACTAAAGTGTTAGTTTTAATTAATTTAGTTTAATTTCGGTTTTTCAAACATTTTATTTTAAAGCAAATTTTTGTTAAAGATTATTTATATCCAACTCTATAACTCGCTTATGGTTGGTCCTACAAAAAAAATGCCAATAACTATTTTGTAGGAAATTTTATCAGCTTTGATTTTGAAAGAAAGATAAAAATTGATAGGAGTAACTGTTTTCGAGATATAAGCAAAAAACCAATAAGAAAACTGTAACTGTTACTAAACAAAAATGTAATTCAGTTTTCAATGTTTGAGACATAGACGAAAATGCAGCATTTAAAATCGACTCTGAAGACTTCAGTGACTTTTATGTCACCTCCTTTTTCTTCTAATAAAGTATTGGACCCATTAAATTAAGTGTATTTTAAATCACAAGACATTTTCTGTTAAAGCACGTTTTTTTTAAATATTAATTATTTTCAAACTTATATCTCGCTTATGGTTAGTCCTACATGAAAAATGCAAATTACTATTTTGTAGGAAATTTTATCAGCTTTAATTTTAGTAAAAAGATAAAAATTGATAGGAGTAACTGTTTTCGAGATATAAGCAAGAAACCAAAAAACTGTTACCTTAATTAAGCGCTTGCATATAAGCAAATTTAGTACTAAAAACAACTCTGAAGACTTTGGTGATTTTTATGTCTTCTCCTTTTTCCTCTACTAAAGTGTTAGACCCAATTAATTTACTTTAATATCGGTTTTTCAAACATTTTATTTTAAAGCAAATTTTTGTTAAAGATTATTTATATCCAACTCTATAACTCGCTTATGGTTGGTCTTACAAAAGAAATGCAAATAACTATTTTGTTGGAAATTTTATCAGCTTTAATTTTGAAAAAAAGATAAAAATTGATAGGAGTAATTGTTTTCGAGATATAAGCAAAAAACCAAAGTGAAAACTGTTACAGTTACTGAACAAAAATGTAATTCAGTTTTCAATGTTTGAGACGAAGACGAAAATGCAGCATTTAAAAACGACTCTGAAGACTTCAGTGACTTTTATGTCACCTCCTTTTTCTTCTAATAGAGTATTGGTCCCAATAAATTAAGTGTATTTTAAATCACAAGACATTTTCTGTTAAAGCACTTTTTTTTTAAATATTAATTATTTTCAAACTTCTATCTCGCTTATGGTTAGTCCTACATAAAAAATGCAAATAACTATTTTGTAGGAAATTTTATCAGCTTTAATTTTAGTAAAAAGATAAAAATTGATAGGAGTAACTGTTTTCGAGATATAAGCAAGAAACTGTTACCTTAATTAAGCGCTTGCATATAAGCAAATTTAGTAATATTAGTATTATTATTATTAATGTTATTGTTATTAATATGACGACTAAAGACAACTCTAAGACTTTTGTGACTTTTATGTCTTCTCCTTTTTCCTCTACTAAAGTGTTAGACACAATTAATTTAGTTTAATTCCGGTTTTTCAAGCATTTTATTTTAAAGCAAATTTTTGTTAAATATTATTTATATCCAACTCTATAACTCGTTAATGCTTGGTCCTACAAGAAAAATGTAAATAACTATTTGGTTGGAAATTTTATCAGCTTTAATTTTGAAAGAAAGATAAAATTTGATAGGAGTAACTGTTTTCGAGATATAAGCAAAAAACCAATAAGAAAACTGTAACTGTTAAAAAAAAAGTGCTTTAACAGAAAATGTCTTGTGATTTAAAATACACTTAATTTATTGGGTCCAATACTTTATTAGAAGAAAAAGGAGGTGACATAAAAGTCACTGACGTCTTCAGAGTCGTTTTTAAATGCTGCATTTTTGTCTTCGTCTCAAACATTGAAAACTGAGTTACATTTTTGTTCAGTAACAGTTACAGTTTTCTTATTGGTTTTTTGCTTATATCTCGAAAACAGTTACTCCTATCAAATTTTATCTTTTTTTCAAAATTAAAGCTGATAAAATTTCCAACCAAATAGTTATTTACATTTTTCTTGTAGGACCAAGCATAAACGAGTTATAGAGTTGGATATAAATAATATTTAACAAAAATTTGCTTTAAAATAAAATGCTTGAAAAACCGGAATTAAACTAAATTAATTGTGTCTAACACTTTAGTAGAGGAAAAAGGAGAAGACATAAAAGTCACAAAAGTCTTAGAGTTGTCTTTAGTCGTCATATTAATAACAATAACATTAATAATAATAATACTAATATTACTAAATTTGCTTATATGCAAGCGCTTAGTTAAGGTAACAGTTTCTTGCTTATATCTCGAAAACAGTTACTCCTATCAATTTTTAACTTTTTACTAAAATTAAAGCTGATAAAATTTCCTACAAAATAGTTATTTGCATTTTTTATGTAGGACTAACCATAAGCGAGATAGAAGTTTGAAAATAATTAATATTTAAAAAAAAAGTGCTTTAACAGAAAATGTCTTGTGATTTAAAATACACTTAATTTATTGGGACCAATACTCTATTAGAAGAAAAAGGAGGTGACATAAAAGTCACTGAAGTCTTCAGAGTCGTTTTTAAATGCTGCATTTTCGTCTTCGTCTCAAACATTGAAAACTGAATTACATTTTTGTTCAGTAACTGTAACAGTTTTCACTTTGGTTTTTTGCTTATATCTCGAAAACAATTACTCCTATCAATTTTTATCTTTCTTTCAAAATTAAAGCTGATAAAATTTCCAACAAAATAGTTATTTGCATTTCTTTTGTAAGACCAACCGTAAGCGAGTTATAGAGTTGGATATAAATAATCTTTAACAAAAATTTGCTTTAAAATAAAATGTTTGAAAAACCGATATTAAAGTAAATTAATTGGGTCTAACACTTTAGTAGAGGAAAAAGGAGAAGACATAAAAATCACCAAAGTCTTCAGAGTTGTTTTTAGTACTAAATTTGCTTATATGCAAGCGCTTAATTAAGGTAACAGTTTTTTGGTTTCTTGCTTATATCTCGAAAACAGTTACTCCTATCAATTTTTATCTTTTTACTAAAATTAAAGCTGATAAAATTTCCTACAAAATAGTAATTTGCATTTTTTATGTAGGACTAACCATAAGCGAGATATAAGTTTGAAAATAATTAATATTTAAAAAAAACGTGCTTTAACAGAAAATGTCTTGTGATTTAAAATACACTTAATTTAATGGGTCCAATACTTTATTAGAAGAAAAAGGAGGTGACATAAAAGTCACTGAAGTCTTCAGAGTCGATTTTAAATGCTGCATTTTCGTCTTTGTCTCAAACATTGAAAACTGAATTACATTTTTGTTTAGTAACAGTTACAGTTTTCTTATTGGTTTTTTGCTTATATCTCGAAAACAGTTACTCCTATCAATTTTTATCTTTCTTTCAAAATCAAAGCTGATAAAATTTCCTACAAAATAGTTATTGGCATTTTTTTTGTAGGACTAACCATAAGCGAGTAATAGAGTTGGATATAAATAATCTTTAACAAAAATTTGCTTTAAAATAAAATGTTTGAAAAACCGAAATTAAACTAAATTAATTAAAACTAACACTTTAGTTGAGGAAAAAGGAGAAGACATAAAAGTCACCAAAGTCTTGAGAGTCGTTTTTAGTCGTCATATTAATAACAATAACATTAATAATAATAATACTAATAGTACTAAATTTGCTTATATGCAAGCGCTTTATTAAGGTAACAGTTTTTTGGTTTCTTGCTTATATCTCGAAAACAGTTACTCCTATCAATTTTTATCTTTTTACTAAAATTAAAGCTGATAAAAATTCCTACAAAATAGTTATTTGTATTTTTCTTGTAGGACCAAGCATAAGCGAGTTATAGAGATAGATATAAATAATATTTAACAAAAATTTGCTTTAAAATAAAATGTTTGAAATACTGAAATTAAACTAAATTAATTGTGTCTAACACTTTAGTATAGGAAAAAGGAGAAGACATAAAAGTCACCAAAGTCTTCAGAGTCGTTTTTAGTCGTCATATTAATAACAATAACATTAATAATAATAATACTAATAGTACTAAATTTGCTTATATGCAAGCGCTTTATTAAGGTAACAGTTTTTTGGTTTCTTGCTTATATCTCGAAAACAGTTACTCCTATCAATTTTTATCTGTTTACCAAAATTAAAGCTGATAAAATTTCCTACAAAATAGTTATTTGCATTTTTCATGTAGGACTAACCATAAGCGAGATGTAAGTTTGAAAATTATTAATATTTAAAAAAAAGTGCTTAAACAGAAAATGTCTTGTGATTTAAAATACACTTAATTTATTGGGTCCAATACATTATTAGAAGAAAAAGGAGGTGACATAAAAGTCACTGAAGTCTTCAGAGTCGATTTTAAATGCTGCATTTTCGTCTTTGTCTCAAACATTGAATACTGAATTACATTTTTGTTTAGTAACAGTTACAGTTTTCTTATTGGTTTTTTGCTTATATCTCGAAAACAGTTATTCCTATCAATTTTTATCTTTCTTTCAAAATCAAAGCTGATAAAATTTCCTACAAAATAGTTATTGGCATTTTTTTTGTAGGACCAACCATAAGCGAGGTATAGAGTTGGATATAAATAATCTTTAACAAAAATTTGCTTTAAAATAAAATGTTTGAAAAACCGAAATTAAACTAAATTAATTAAGACTAACACTTTAGTTGAGGAAAAAGGAGAAGACATAAAAGTCACCAAAGTTTTGAGAGTGGTTTTTAGTCGTCATATTAATAACAATAACATTAATAATAATAATACTAATAGTACTAAATTTGCTTATATGCAAGCGCTTTATTAAGGTAACAGTTTTTTGGTTTCTTGCTTATATCTCGAAAACAGTTACTCCTATCAATTTTTATCTTTTTACTAAAATTAAAGCTGATAAAATTTCCTACAAAATAGTTATTTGTATTTTTCTTGTAGGACCAAGCATAAGCGAGTTATAGAGATAGATATAAATAATATTTAACAAAAATTTGCTTTAAAATAAAATGTTTGAAAAACCGAAATTAAACTAAATTAATTGGGTCTAACTCTTTAGTAGAGGAAAAAGGAGGAGACGTAAAAGTCACCAAAGTCTTCAGAGTCGTTTTTAATCGTCATATTAATAACAATAACATTAATAATAATAATACTAATAATACTAAATTTGCTTATATGCAAACGCTTAATTAAGGTAACAGTTTTTTGGTTTCTTGATTATATCTCGAAAACAGTTACTCCTATCAATTTTTATCATTTTACTAAAATTAAAGCTGATAAAATTTCCTACAAAATAGTTATTTGCATTTTTCATGTAGGACTAACCATAAGCGAGATATAAGTTTGAAAATAATTAATATTTAAAAAAAAGTGCTTTAACAGAAAATGTCTTGTGATTTAAAATACACTTAATTTATTGGGTCCAATACTTTATTAGAAAAAAAAGGAGGTGACATAAAAGTCACTGACGTCTTCAGAGTCGTTTTTAAATGCTGCATTTTTGTCTTCGTCTCAAACATTGAAAACTGAGTTACATTTTTGTTCAGTAACAGTTACAGTTTTCTTATTGGTTTTTTGCTTATATCTCGAAAACAGTTACTCCTATCAAATTTTATCTTTCTTTCAAAATTAAAGCTGATAAAATTTCCAACCAAATAGTTATTTACATTTTTCTTGTAGGACCAAGCATAAACGAGTTATAGAGTTGGATATAAATAATATTTAACAAAAATTTGCTTTAAAATAAAATGCTTGAAAAACCGGAATTAAACTAAATTAATTGTGTCTAACACTTTAGTAGAGGAAAAAGGAGAAGACATAAAAGTCACAAAAGTCTTAGAGTTGTCTTTAGTCGTCATATTAATAACAATAACATTAATAATAATAATACTAATATTACTAAATTTGCTTATATGCAAGCGCTTAATTAAGGTAACAGTTTCTTGCTTATATCTCGAAAACAGTTACTCCTATCAATTTTTATCTTTTTACTAAAATTAAAGCTGATAAAATTTCCTACAAAATAGTTATTTGCATTTTTTATGTAGGACTAACCATAAGCGAGATAGAAGTTTGAAAATAATTAATATTTAAAAAAAAAGTGCTTTAACAGAAAATGTCTTGTGATTTAAAATACACTTAATTTATTGGGACCAATACTCTATTAGAAGAAAAAGGAGGTGACATAAAAGTCACTGAAGTCTTCAGAGTCGTTTTTAAATGCTGCATTTTCGTCTTCGTCTCAAACATTGAAAACTGAATTACATTTTTGTTCAGTAACTGTAACAGTTTTCACTTTGGTTTTTTGCTTATATCTCGAAAACAATTACTCCTATCAATTTTTATCTTTTTTTCAAAATTAAAGCTGATAAAATTTCCAACAAAATAGTTATTTGCATTTCTTTTGTAAGACCAACCATAAGCGAGTTATAGAGTTGGATATAAATAATCTTTAACAAAAATTTGCTTTAAAATAAAATGTTTGAAAAACCGATATTAAAGTAAATTAATTGGGTCTAACACTTTAGTAGAGGAAAAAGGAGAAGACATAAAAATCACCAAAGTCTTCAGAGTTGTTTTTAGTACTAAATTTGCTTATATGCAAGCGCTTAATTAAGGTAACAGTTTTTTGGTTTCTTGCTTATATCTCGAAAACAGTTACTCCTATCAATTTTTATCTTTTTACTAAAATTAAAGCTGATAAAATTTCCTACAAAATAGTAATTTGCATTTTTCATGTAGGACTAACCATAAGCGAGATATAAGTTTGAAAATAATTAATATTTAAAAAAAACGTGCTTTAACAGAAAATGTCTTGTGATTTAAAATACACTTAATTTAATGGGTCCAATACTTTATTAGAAGAAAAAGGAGGTGACATAAAAGTCACTGAAGTCTTCAGAGTCGATTTTAAATGCTGCATTTTCGTCTATGTCTCAAACATTGAAAACTGAATTACATTTTTGTTTAGTAACAGTTACAGTTTTCTTATTGGTTTTTTGCTTATATCTCGAAAACAGTTACTCCTATCAATTTTTATCTTTCTTTCAAAATCAAAGCTGATAAAATTTCCTACAAAATAGTTATTGGCATTTTTTTTGTAGGACCAACCATAAGCGAGTTATAGAGTTGGATATAAATAATCTTTAACAAAAATTTGCTTTAAAATAAAATGTTTGAAAAACCGAAATTAAACTAAATTAATTAAAACTAACACTTTAGTTGAGGAAAAAGGAGAAGACATAAAAGTCACCAAAGTCTTGAGAGTCGTTTTTAGTCGTCATATTAATAACAATAACATTAATAATAATAATACTAATAGTACTAAATTTGCTTATATGCAAGCGCTTTATTAAGGTAACAGTTTTTTGGTTTCTTGCTTATATCTCGAAAACAGTTACTCCTATCAATTTTTATCTTTTTACTAAAATTAAAGCTGATAAAAATTCCTACAAAATAGTTATTTGTATTTTTCTTGTAGGACCAAGCATAAGCGAGTTATAGAGATAGATATAAATAATATTTAACAAAAATTTGCTTTAAAATAAAATGTTTGAAATACTGAAATTAAACTAAATTAATTGTGTCTAACACTTTAGTATAGGAAAAAGGAGAAGACATAAAAGTCACCAAAGTCTTCAGAGTCGTTTTTAGTCGTCATATTAATAACAATAACATTAATAATAATAATACTAATAGTACTAAATTTGCTTATATGCAAGCGCTTTATTAAGGTAACAGTTTTTTGTTTCTTGCTTATATCTCGAAAACAGTTACTCCTATCAATTTTTATCTGTTTACTAAAATTAAAGCTGATAAAATTTCCTACAAAATAGTTATTTGCATTTTTCATGTAGGACTAACCATAAGCGAGATGTAAGTTTGAAAATTATTAATATTTAAAAAAAAGTGCTTAAACAGAAAATGTCTTGTGATTTAAAATACACTTAATTTATTGGGTCCAATACATTATTAGAAGAAAAAGGAGGTGACATAAAAGTCACTGAAGTCTTCAGAGTCGATTTTAAATGCTGCATTTTCGTCTTTGTCTCAAACATTGAATACTGAATTACATTTTTGTTTAGTAACAGTTACAGTTTTCTTATTGGTTTTTTGCTTATATCTCGAAAACAGTTATTCCTATCAATTTTTATCTTTCTTTCAAAATCAAAGCTGATAAAATTTCCTACAAAATAGTTATTGGCATTTTTTTTGTAGGACCAACCATAAGCGAGGTATAGAGTTGGATATAAATAATCTTTAACAAAAATTTGCTTTAAAATAAAATGTTTGAAAAACCGAAATTAAACTAAATTAATTAAGACTAACACTTTAGTTGAGGAAAAAGGAGAAGACATAAAAGTCACCAAAGTTTTGAGAGTGGTTTTTAGTCGTCATATTAATAACAATAACATTAATAATAATAATACTAATAGTACTAAATTTGCTTATATGCAAGCGCTTTATTAAGGTAACAGTTTTTTGGTTTCTTGCTTATATCTCGAAAACAGTTACTCCTATCAATTTTTATCTTTTTACTAAAATTAAAGCTGATAAAATTTCCTACAAAATAGTTATTTGTATTTTTCTTGTAGGACCAAGCATAAGCGAGTTATAGAGATAGATATAAATAATATTTAACAAAAATTTGCTTTAAAATAAAATGTTTGAAAAACCGAAATTAAACTAAATTAATTGGGTCTAACTCTTTAGTAGAGGAAAAAGGAGGAGACGTAAAAGTCACCAAAGTCTTCAGAGTCGTTTTTAATCGTCATATTAATAACAATAACATTAATAATAATAATACTAATAATACTAAATTTGCTTATATGCAAACGCTTAATTAAGGTAACAGTTTTTTGGTTTCTTGATTATATCTCGAAAACAGTTACTCCTATCAATTTTTATCATTTTACTAAAATTAAAGCTGATAAAATTTCCTACAAAATAGTTATTTGCAGTGACATAAAAGTCACTGACGTCTTCAGAGTCGTTTTTAAATGCTGCATTTTTGTCTTCGTCTCAAACATTGAAAACTGAGTTACATTTTTGTTCAGTAACAGTTACAGTTTTCTTATTGGTTTTTTGCTTATATCTCGAAAACAGTTACTCCTATCCTAGTTGAGGAAAATTTGATAGGAGTAACTGTTTTCGAGATATAAGCAAAAAACCAATAAGAAAACTGTAACTGTTACTGAACAAAAATGTAACTCAGTTTTCAATGTTTGAGACGAAGACAAAAATGCAGCATTTAAAAACGACTCTGAAGACGTCAGTGACTTTTATGTCACCTCCTTTTTTTTCTAATAAAGTATTGGACCCAATAAATTAAGTGTATTTTAAATCACAAGACATTTTCTGTTAAAGCACTTTTTTTTAAATATTAATTATTTTCAAACTTATATCTCGCTTATGGTTAGTCCTACATGAAAAATGCAAATAACTATTTTGTAGGAAATTTTATCAGCTTTAATTTTAGTAAAATGATAAAAATTGATAGGAGTAACTGTTTTCGAGATATAATCAAGAAACCAAAAAACTGTTACCTTAATTAAGCGTTTGCATATAAGCAAATTTAGTATTATTAGTATTATTATTATTAATGTTATTGTTATTAATATGACGATTAAAAACGACTCTGAAGACTTTGGTGACTTTTACGTCTCCTCCTTTTTCCTCTACTAAAGAGTTAGACCCAATTAATTTAGTTTAATTTCGGTTTTTCAAACATTTTATTTTAAAGCAAATTTTTGTTAAATATTATTTATATCTATCTCTATAACTCGCTTATGCTTGGTCCTACAAGAAAAATACAAATAACTATTTTGTAGGAAATTTTATCAGCTTTAATTTTAGTAAAAAGATAAAAATTGATAGGAGTAACTGTTTTCGAGATATAAGCAAGAAACCAAAAAACTGTTACCTTAATAAAGCGCTTGCATATAAGCAAATTTAGTACTATTAGTATTATTATTATTAATGTTATTGTTATTAATATGACGACTAAAAACCACTCTCAAAACTTTGGTGACTTTTATGTCTTCTCCTTTTTCCTCAACTAAAGTGTTAGTCTTAATTAATTTAGTTTAATTTCGGTTTTTCAAACATTTTATTTTAAAGCAAATTTTTGTTAAAGATTATTTATATCCAACTCTATACCTCGCTTATGGTTGGTCCTACAAAAAAAATGCCAATAACTATTTTGTAGGAAATTTTATCAGCTTTGATTTTGAAAGAAAGATAAAAATTGATAGGAATAACTGTTTTCGAGATATAAGCAAAAAACCAATAAGAAAACTGTAACTGTTACTAAACAAAAATGTAATTCAGTATTCAATGTTTGAGACAAAGACGAAAATGCAGCATTTAAAATCGACTCTGAAGACTTCAGTGACTTTTATGTCACCTCCTTTTTCTTCTAATAATGTATTGGACCCAATAAATTAAGTGTATTTTAAATCACAAGACATTTTCTGTTTAAGCACTTTTTTTTAAATATTAATAATTTTCAAACTTACATCTCGCTTATGGTTAGTCCTACATGAAAAATGCAAATAACTATTTTGTAGGAAATTTTATCAGCTTTAATTTTGGTAAACAGATAAAAATTGATAGGAGTAACTGTTTTCGAGATATAAGCAAGAAACCAAAAAACTGTTACCTTAATAAAGCGCTTGCATATAAGCAAATTTAGTACTATTAGTATTATTATTATTAATGTTATTGTTATTAATATGACGACTAAAAACGACTCTGAAGACTTTGGTGACTTTTATGTCTTCTCCTTTTTCCTATACTAAAGTGTTAGACACAATTAATTTAGTTTAATTTCAGTATTTCAAACATTTTATTTTAAAGCAAATTTTTGTTAAATATTATTTATATCTATCTCTATAACTCGCTTATGCTTGGTCCTACAAGAAAAATACAAATAACTATTTTGTAGGAATTTTTATCAGCTTTAATTTTAGTAAAAAGATAAAAATTGATAGGAGTAACTGTTTTCGAGATATAAGCAAGAAACCAAAAAACTGTTACCTTAATAAAGCGCTTGCATATAAGCAAATTTAGTACTATTAGTATTATTATTATTAATGTTATTGTTATTAATATGACGACTAAAAACGACTCTCAAGACTTTGGTGACTTTTATGTCTTCTCCTTTTTCCTCAACTAAAGTGTTAGTTTTAATTAATTTAGTTTAATTTCGGTTTTTCAAACATTTTATTTTAAAGCAAATTTTTGTTAAAGATTATTTATATCCAACTCTATAACTCGCTTATGGTTAGTCCTACAAAAAAAATGCCAATAACTATTTTGTAGGAAATTTTATCAGCTTTGATTTTGAAAGAAAGATAAAAATTGATAGGAGTAACTGTTTTCGAGATATAAGCAAAAAACCAATAAGAAAACTGTAACTGTTACTAAACAAAAATGTAATTCAGTTTTCAATGTTTGAGACAAAGACGAAAATGCAGCATTTAAAATCGACTCTGAAGACTTCAGTGACTTTTATGTCACCTCCTTTTTCTTCTAATAAAGTATTGGACCCATTAAATTAAGTGTATTTTAAATCACAAGACATTTTCTGTTAAAGCACGTTTTTTTTAAATATTAATTATTTTCAAACTTATATCTCGCTTATGGTTAGTCCTACATAAAAAATGCAAATTACTATTTTGTAGGAAATTTTATCAGCTTTAATTTTAGTAAAAAGATAAAAATTGATAGGAGTAACTGTTTTCGAGATATAAGCAAGAAACCAAAAAACTGTTACCTTAATTAAGCGCTTGCATATAAGCAAATTTAGTACTAAAAACAACTCTGAAGACTTTGGTGATTTTTATGTCTTCTCCTTTTTCCTCTACTAAAGTGTTAGACCCAATTAATTTACTTTAATATCGGTTTTTCAAACATTTTATTTTAAAGCAAATTTTTGTTAAAGATTATTTATATCCAACTCTATAACTCGCTTATGGTTGGTCTTACAAAAGAAATGCAAATAACTATTTTGTTGGAAATTTTATCAGCTTTAATTTTGAAAGAAAGATAAAAATTGATAGGAGTAATTGTTTTCGAGATATAAGCAAAAAACCAAAGTGAAAACTGTTACAGTTACTGAACAAAAATGTAATTCAGTTTTCAATGTTTGAGACGAAGACGAAAATGCAGCATTTAAAAACGACTCTGAAGACTTCAGTGACTTTTATGTCACCTCCTTTTTCTTCTAATAGAGTATTGGTCCCAATAAATTAAGTGTATTTTAAATCACAAGACATTTTCTGTTAAAGCACTTTTTTTTTAAATATTAATTATTTTCAAACTTCTATCTCGCTTATGGTTAGTCCTACATAAAAAATGCAAATAACTATTTTGTAGGAAATTTTATCAGCTTTAATTTTAGTAAAAAGTCAAAAATTGATAGGAGTAACTGTTTTCGAGATATAAGCAAGAAACTGTTACCTTAACTAAGCGCTTGCATATAAGCAAATTTAGTAATATTAGTATTATTATTATTAATGTTATTGTTATTAATATGACGACTAAAGACAACTCTAAGACTTTTGTGACTTTTATGTCTTCTCCTTTTTCCTCTACTAAAGTGTTAGACACAATTAATTTAGTTTAATTCCGGTTTTTCAAGCATTTTATTTTAAAGCAAATTTTTGTTAAATATTATTTATATCCAACTCTATAACTCGTTTATGCTTGGTCCTACAAGAAAAATGTAAATAACTATTTGGTTGGAAATTTTATCAGCTTTAATTTTGAAAAAAAGATAAAATTTGATAGGAGTAACTGTTTTCGAGATATAAGCAAAAAACCAATAAGAAAACTGTAACTGTTACTGAACAAAAATGTAACTCAGTTTTCAATGTTTGAGACGAAGACAAAAATGCAGCATTTAAAAACGACTCTGAAGACGTCAGTGACTTTTATGTCACCTCCTTTTTCTTCTAATAAAGTATTGGACCCAATAAATTAAGTGTATTTTAAATCACAAGACATTTTCTGTTAAAGCACTTTTTTTTTAAATATTAATTATTTTCAAACTTATATCTCGCTTATGGTTAGTCCTACATGAAAAATGCAAATAACTATTTTGTAGGAAATTTTATCAGCTTTAATTTTAGTAAAATGATAAAAATTGATAGGAGTAACTGTTTTCGAGATATAATCAAGAAACCAAAAAACTGTTACCTTAATTAAGCGTTTGCATATAAGCAAATTTAGTATTATTAGTATTATTATTATTAATGTTATTGTTATTAATATGACGATTAAAAACGACTCTGAAGACTTTGGTGACTTTTACGTCTCCTCCTTTTTCCTCTACTAAAGTGTTAGACCCAATTAATTTAGTTTAATTTCGGTTTTTCAAACATTTTATTTTAAAGCAAATTTTTGTTAAAGATTATTTATATCCAACTCTATAACTCGCTTATGGTTGGTCCTACAAAAAAAATGCTAAAAACTATTTTGTAGGAAATTTTATCAGCTTTAATTTTGAAGGAAAGATAAAAATTTATAGGAGTAACTGTTTTCGAGATATAAGCAAAAAACCAAAGTGAAAACTGTAACAGTTACTGAACAAAAATGTAATTCAGTTTTCAATGTTTGAGACGAAGACGAAAATGCAGCATTTAAAATCGACTCTGAAGACTTCAGCGACTTTTAAGTCACCTCCTTTTTCTTCTAATAAAGTATTGGACCCAATAAATTAAGTGTATTTTAAATCACAAGACATTTTCTGTTAAAGCACTTTTTTTTTAAATATTGATTATTTTCAAACTTATATCTCGCTTATGGTTAGTCCTACATGAAAAATGCAAATAACTATTTTGTAGGAAATTTTATCAGCTTTAATTTTAGTAAAAAAATAAAAATTGATAAGAGTAACTGTTTTCGAGATATAAGCAAGAAACTGTTACCTTAATTAAGCGCTTGCATATAAGCAAATTTAGTAATATTAGTATTATTATTATTAATGTTATTGTTATTAATTTGACGACTAAAAACTTGAGACGAAAATGCAGCATTTAAAAACGACTCTGAAGACTTCAGTGACTTTTATGTCACCTTCTTTTTCTTCTAATAAAGTATTGGACCCAATAAATTAAGTGTATTTTAAATCACAAGACATTCTCTGTTAAAACACTTTTTTTTAATTATTAATTATTTAACTTATATCTCGCTTATGGTTAGTTCTACATGAAAAATGCAAATAACTATTTTGTAGGAAATTTTATCACCTTTAATTTTGGTGAAAAAGTAAAAATTGATAGGAGTAACTGTTTTCGAGATATAAGCAAAAAACAAAAAAACTGTTACCTTAATTAAGCGCTTGCATATAAGCAAATTTAGTACTACTAGTATTGTTATTATAAATGTTATTGTTATTAATATGACGACTAAAGACAACTCTAAGACTTTTGTGACTTTTATGTCTCCTCCTTTTTCCTCTACTAAAGTGTTAGACACAATTAATTTAGTTTAATTTTAGTTTTTCAAACATTTTATTTTAAAGCTAATTTTTGTTGAATATTAAAAACTATAAAATGGCTTAGATTGCCTAAAAACACAGATCACACATGATCTTTTGCATAGAAATGAGAAAACGCTCATGTAACACACAAAATAAGCTCCATTTTTCCTTATTAAAAGTATTATTATTATTATTACTTTTGTTACTATTACTATTATTATTATTATTATTATTATTATTATTATTATTATTATTATTATTATTATTATTATTATTATTATTATTATTATTATTATTATTATTATTATTATTATTATTATTATTATTATTATTAACTTTTGTATAGTAAATGTTTTTATACCAGTTTTAAAATGAGTTATTAATTTTAGTCAATTTCTTGCCTAAAAACACAGATCACAGATGATTTCTTGCATAGAAATGAGAAAACATTCATATAACACACAAAATAAGCTTCATTTTTGCTTAGAAAACTAAGCTTACTTTTATTACTATTATTATTATTTTTATTAATATTATTGGTTTTATTATTATTATTATTATTGTTATTATTATTATTATTATTATTATTATTATTACTATTATTATTATTATTATTATTATTATTAAAAACAGATTATTACTTTTGTATAGTATTGTTTTTATATCGGTTTTAAAACGAGTGATTAATTTTAGCCAATTTCTTGCCTAAAAACTATAAAATGGCTTAGATTGCCTAAAAACACAGATCACACATTATCTTTTGCATAGAAATGAGAAAACGCTCATATAACACAAAATAAGCTTCATTTTTGCTTAGAAAACCTAGCTTACTTTTATTACTACTATTATTATTATTTTTATTATTATTATTATTATTTCTATTATTTTTATTATTATTATTACTATTATTATTATTATTATTATTATTATTATTATTATTAAAAACCGATTATAACTTTTGTATAGTAAATGTTTTTATACCAGTTTTAAAATGAGTTATTAATTTTAGACAATTTCTTGCCTAAAAACACAGATCACAGATGATTTCTTGCATAGAAATGAGAAAACGCTCATATAACACACAAAATAAGCTTCATTTTTGCTTAGAAAACTAAGCTTACTTTTATTACTATTATTATTTTTATTATTATTATTATTATTATTATTATTATTATTATTATTATTATTATTATTATTATTATTATTATTATTATTATTATTATTATTATTATTATTATTATTGTTATTGTTATTGTTATTATTATTATTATTATTAAAAACTTATATTAAACAGACAGAAAACTTCGTATTCTGACACATAAAAACGAATTACGTTATAGACTTGACGAGAACGGCGTATCTCGGACTCTTATAGGACTCTTATAGGGTCAAAAAGTATCAGTTTGGATTAAAACAAATTATTTTTGTTGACTCTCAGTCTGAATTGTTCATCAGTTCAAACAAAAACGGCTTATTTTAGACGATCTTTTGCTTTGAACAAGAAAACTTACATCGAATATACTAAAAACGTATTAATCTGGCATAAAAGAGCAATTTATGTATCACTTTGGATAAAGAGAGCTAATCCTTTTCGTTTCATTGCCTAAAATAGACAATTGTTAAAAAATCTAACAAAAACGCTGTATTCTAGCACAAAATACTAATTACATTATAGTTTCGACGAGAATACCTTATTTGGAATGATTCTATGCTTCCAAACGAGTAAATTTTTATTAAACAGATGCCAAACTTCATGTTTTGTCCTATAAAGACATTTTATATTGCAGTTTGTATTAAAACAAAATATTTTCGTTGATTCTTTGTTAGAAGCAGCAAACCTAACATTATTCAATTGAATAATTATTAAAATAATTAATATTTAAAAAAAAAGTGCTTTAACAGAAAATGTCTTGTGATTTAAAATACACTTAATTTATTGGGTCCAATACTTTATTAGAAGAAAAAGGTGACATAAAAGTCACCAAAGTCTTGAGAGTCGTTCTTAGTCGTCATATCAATAACAATAACATTAATAATAATAATACTAATAGTACTAAATTTGCTTATATGCAAGCGCTTTATTAAGGTAACAGTTTATTGGTTTCTTGCTTATATCTCGAAAACAGTTACTCCTATCAATTTTTATCTTTTTACTAAAATTAAAGCTGATAAAATTTCCTACAAAATAGTTATTTGTATTTTTCTTGTAGGACCAAGCATAAGCGAGTTATAGAGATAGATATAAATAATATTTAACAAAAATTTGCTTTAAAATAGAATGTTTGAAATACTGAAATTAAACTAAATTAATTGTGTCTAACACTTTAGTATAGGAAAAAGGAGAAGACATAAAAGTCACCAAAGTCTTCAGAGTCGTTTTTAGTCGTCATATTAATAACAATAACATTAATAATAATAATATTAATAGTATTAAATTTGCTTATATGCAAGCGCTTTATTAAGGTAACAGTTTTTTGGTTTCTTGCTTATATCTCGAAAACAGTTACTCCTATCAATTTTTATCTGTTTACTAAAATTAAAGCTGATAAAATTTCCTACAAAATAGTTATTTGCATTTTTCATGTAGGACTAACCATAAGCGAGATATAAGTTTGAAAATAATCAATATTTAAAAAAAAGTGCTTTAACAGAAAATGTCATGTGATTTAAAATACACTTAATTTATTGGGTCCAATACATTATTAGAGGAAAAAGGAGGTGACTTAAAAGTCACAGAAGTCTTCAGAGTCGTTTTTAAATGCTGCATTTTCGTCTTCGTCTCAAACATTGAAAACTGAATTACATTTTTGTTCAGTAACAGTTACAGTTTTCTTATTGGTTTTTTGCTTATATCTCGAAAACAGTTACTCCTATTAATTTTTATCTTTTTTTTAAAATTAAAGCTGATAAAATTTCCTACAAAATAGTTATTTGCATTTTTCTTGTAGGATCAACCATAAGCGAGTTATAGAGTTGGATATAAATAATATTTAACAAAAACTTGCTTTAAAATAAAATGTTTGAAAAACTAAAAAATAAAATTTCCTACAAAATAGTAATTTGCATTTTTCATGTAGGACTAACCATAAGCGAGATATAAGTTTAAAAATAATTAATATTTAAAAAAAAATTGTTTTACAGAAAATGTCTTGTGATTTAAAATACACTTAATTTATTGGGTCTAATACTTTATTAGAAGAAAAAGGAGGTGACATAAAAGTCACCAAAGTCTTGAGAGTCGTTCTTAGTCGTCATATCAATAACAATAACATTAATAATAATAATACTAATAGTACTAAATTTGCTTATATGCAAGCGCTTAATTAAGGTAACAGTTTCTTGCTTATATCTCGAAAACTTACATTTTTGTTCAGTAACTGTAACAGTTTTTACTTTGGTTTTTTGCTTATATCTCGAAAACAATTACTCCTATCAATTTTTATCTTTTTTTCAAAATTAAAGCTGATAAAATTTCCTACAAAATAGTTATTTGCATTTTTTTTGTAAAACCAACCATAAGCGAGTTATAGAGTTGGATATAAATAATCTTTAACAAAAATTTGCTTTAAAATATAATGTTTTAAAAACCGAAATTAAACTAAATTAATTGAGTCTAACACTTTAGTATAGGAAAAAGGAGAAGACATAAAAGTCACCAAAGACTTCAGAGTCGTTTTTAGTCGTCATATTAATAACAATAACATTAATAATAATAATAATGCTGCATTTTCGTCTTCGTCTCAAACATTGAAAACTGAATTATATTTTTGTTCAGTAACAGTTACAGTTTTCTTATTGGTTTCTTGCTTATATCTCGAAAACAGTTACTTCTATCAATTTTTATCTTTTTTTCAAAATTAAAGCTGATAACATTTCCTACAAAATAGTTATTTGCATTTTCTTGTAGGACCAAGCATAAGCGAGTTATAGAGATAGATATAAATAATATTTAACATGAAAAATGCAAATTACTATTTTGTAGGAAATTTTATTTTTTAGTTTTTCAAACATTTTATTTTAAAGCAAGTTTTTGTTAAATATTATTTATATCCAACTCTATAACTCGCTTATGGTTGATCCTACAAGAAAAATGCAAATAACTATTTTGTAGGAAATTTTATCAGCTTTAATTTTAAAAAAAAGATAAAAATTAATAGGAGTAACTGTTTTCGAGATATAAGCAAAAAACCAATAAGAAAACTGTAACTGTTACTGAACAAAAATGTAATTCAGTTTTCAATGTTTGAGACGAAGACGAAAATGCAGCATTTAAAAACGACTCTGAAGACTTCTGTGACTTTTAAGTCACCTCCTTTTTCCTCTAATAATGTATTGGACTCAATAAATTAAGTGTATTTTAAATCACATGACATTTTCTGTTAAAGCACTTTTTTTTAAATATTGATTATTTTCAAACTTATATCTCGCTTATGGTTAGTCCTACATGAAAAATGCAAATAACTATTTTGTAGGAAATTTTATCAGCTTTAATTTTAGTAAACAGATAAAAATTGATAGGAGTAACTGTTTTCGAGATATAAGCAAGAAACCAAAAAACTGTTACCTTAATAAAGCGCTTGCATATAAGCAAATTTAATACTATTAGTATTATTATTATTAATGTTATTGTTATTAATATGACGACTAAAAACGACTCTGAAGACTTTGGTGACTTTTATGTCTTCTCCTTTTTCCTATACTAAAGTGTTAGACACAATTAATTTAGTTTAATTTCAGTATTTCAAACATTCTATTTTAAAGCAAATTTTTGTTAAATATTATTTATATCTATCTCTATAACTCGCTTATGCTTGGTCCTACAAGAAAAATACAAATAACTATTTTGTAGGAAATTTTATCAGCTTTAATTTTAGTAAAAAGATAAAAATTGATAGGAGTAACTGTTTTCGAGATATAAGCAAGAAACCAATAAACTGTTACCTTAATAAAGCGCTTGCATATAAGCAAATTTAGTACTATTAGTATTATTATTATTAATGTTATTGTTATTGATATGACGACTAAGAACGACTCTCAAGACTTTGGTGACTTTTATGTCACCTTTTTCTTCTAATAAAGTATTGGACCCAATAAATTAAGTGTATTTTAAATCACAAGACATTTTCTGTTAAAGCACTTTTTTTTTAAATATTAATTATTTTAATAATTATTCAATTGAATAATGTTAGGTTTGCTGCTTCTAACAAAGAATCAACGAAAATATTTTGTTTTAATACAAACTGCAATATAAAATGTCTTTATAGGACAAAACATGAAGTTTGGCATCTGTTTAATAAAAATTTACTCGTTTGGAAGCATAGAATCATTCCAAATAAGGTATTCTCGTCGAAACTATAATGTAATTAGTATTTTGTGCTAGAATACAGCGTTTTTGTTAGATTTTTTAACAATTGTCTATTTTAGGCAATGAAACGAAAAGGATTAGCTCTCTTTATCCAAAGTGATACATAAATTGCTCTTTTATGCCAGATTAATACGTTTTTAGTATATTCGATGTAAGTTTTCTTGTTCAAAGCAAAAGATCGTCTAAAATAAGCCGTTTTTGTTTGAACTGATGAACAATTCAGACTGAGAGTCAACAAAAATAATTTGTTTTAATCCAAACTGATACTTTTTGACCCTATAAGAGTCCTATAAGAGTCCGAGATACGCCGTTCTCGTCAAGTCTATAACGTAATTCGTTTTTATGTGTCAGAATACGAAGTTTTCTGTCTGTTTAATATAAGTTTTTAATAATAATAATAATAATAACAATAACAATAACAATAACAATAATAATAATAATAATAATAATAATAATAATAATAATAATAATAATAATAATAATAATAATAATAATAAAAATAATAATAGTAATAAAAGTAAGCTTAGTTTTCTAAGCAAAAATGAAGCTTATTTTGTGTGTTATATGAGCGTTTTCTCATTTCTATGCAAGAAATCATCTGTGATCTGTGTTTTTAGGCAAGAAATTGTCTAAAATTAATAACTCATTTTAAAACTGGTATAAAAACATTTACTATACAAAAGTTATAATCGGTTTTTAATAATAATAATAATAATAATAATAATAATAATAATAATAATAGTAATAATAATAATAAAAATAATAGAAATAATAATAATAATAATAAAAATAATAATAATAGTAGTAATAAAAGTAAGCTAGGTTTTCTAAGCAAAAATGAAGCTTATTTTGTGTTATATGAGCGTTTTCTCATTTCTATGCAAAAGATAATGTGTGATCTGTGTTTTTAGGCAATCTAAGCCATTTTATAGTTTTTAGGCAAGAAATTGGCTAAAATTAATCACTCGTTTTAAAACCGATATAAAAACAATACTATACAAAAGTAATAATCTGTTTTTAATAATAATAATAATAATAATAATAATAATAGTAATAATAATAATAATAATAATAATAATAATAACAATAATAATAATAATAATAAAACCAATAATATTAATAAAAATAATAATAATAGTAATAAAAGTAAGCTTAGTTTTCTAAGCAAAAATGAAGCTTATTTTGTGTGTTATATGAATGTTTTCTCATTTCTATGCAAGAAATCATCTGTGATCTGTGTTTTTAGGCAAGAAATTGACTAAAATTAATAACTCATTTTAAAACTGGTATAAAAACATTTACTATACAAAAGTTAATAATAATAATAATAATAATAATAATAATAATAATAATAATAATAATAATAATAATAATAATAATAATAATAATAATAATAATAATAATAATAATAATAATAATAATAATAGTAATAGTAACAAAAGTAATAATAATAATAATACTTTTAATAAGGAAAAATGGAGCTTATTTTGTGTGTTACATGAGCGTTTTCTCATTTCTATGCAAAAGATCATGTGTGATCTGTGTTTTTAGGCAATCTAAGCCATTTTATAGTTTTTAATATTCAACAAAAATTAGCTTTAAAATAAAATGTTTGAAAAACTAAAATTAAACTAAATTAATTGTGTCTAACACTTTAGTAGAGGAAAAAGGAGGAGACATAAAAGTCACAAAAGTCTTAGAGTTGTCTTTAGTCGTCATATTAATAACAATAACATTTATAATAACAATACTAGTAGTACTAAATTTGCTTATATGCAAGCGCTTAATTAAGGTAACAGTTTTTTTGTTTTTTGCTTATATCTCGAAAACAGTTACTCCTATCAATTTTTACTTTTTCACCAAAATTAAAGGTGATAAAATTTCCTACAAAATAGTTATTTGCATTTTTCATGTAGAACTAACCATAAGCGAGATATAAGTTAAATAATTAATAATTAAAAAAAAGTGTTTTAACAGAGAATGTCTTGTGATTTAAAATACACTTAATTTATTGGGTCCAATACTTTATTAGAAGAAAAAGAAGGTGACATAAAAGTCACTGAAGTCTTCAGAGTCGTTTTTAAATGCTGCATTTTCGTCTCAAGTTTTTAGTCGTCAAATTAATAACAATAACATTAATAATAATAATACTAATATTACTAAATTTGCTTATATGCAAGCGCTTAATTAAGGTAACAGTTTCTTGCTTATATCTCGAAAACAGTTACTCTTATCAATTTTTATTTTTTTACTAAAATTAAAGCTGATAAAATTTCCTACAAAATAGTTATTTGCATTTTTCATGTAGGACTAACCATAAGCGAGATATAAGTTTGAAAATAATCAATATTTAAAAAAAAAGTGCTTTAACAGAAAATGTCTTGTGATTTAAAATACACTTAATTTATTGGGTCCAATACTTTATTAGAAGAAAAAGGAGGTGACTTAAAAGTCGCTGAAGTCTTCAGAGTCGATTTTAAATGCTGCATTTTCGTCTTCGTCTCAAACATTGAAAACTGAATTACATTTTTGTTCAGTAACTGTTACAGTTTTCACTTTGGTTTTTTGCTTATATCTCGAAAACAGTTACTCCTATAAATTTTTATCTTTCCTTCAAAATTAAAGCTGATAAAATTTCCTACAAAATAGTTTTTAGCATTTTTTTTGTAGGACCAACCATAAGCGAGTTATAGAGTTGGATATAAATAATCTTTAACAAAAATTTGCTTTAAAATAAAATGTTTGAAAAACCGAAATTAAACTAAATTAATTGGGTCTAACACTTTAGTAGAGGAAAAAGGAGGAGACGTAAAAGTCACCAAAGTCTTCAGAGTCGTTTTTAATCGTCATATTAATAACAATAACATTAATAATAATAATACTAATAATACTAAATTTGCTTATATGCAAACGCTTAATTAAGGTAACAGTTTTTTGGTTTCTTGATTATATCTCGAAAACAGTTACTCCTATCAATTTTTATCATTTTACTAAAATTAAAGCTGATAAAATTTCCTACAAAATAGTTATTTGCATTTTTCATGTAGGACTAACCATAAGCGAGATATAAGTTTGAAAATAATTAATATTTAAAAAAAAAGTGCTTTAACAGAAAATGTCTTGTGATTTAAAATACACTTAATTTATTGGGTCCAATACTTTATTAGAAGAAAAAGGAGGTGACATAAAAGTCACTGACGTCTTCAGAGTCGTTTTTAAATGCTGCATTTTTGTCTTCGTCTCAAACATTGAAAACTGAGTTACATTTTTGTTCAGTAACAGTTACAGTTTTCTTATTGGTTTTTTGCTTATATCTCGAAAACAGTTACTCCTATCAAATTTTATCTTTTTTTCAAAATTAAAGCTGATAAAATTTCCAACCAAATAGTTATTTACATTTTTCTTGTAGGACCAAGCATAAACGAGTTATAGAGTTGGATATAAATAATATTTAACAAAAATTTGCTTTAAAATAAAATGCTTGAAAAACCGGAATTAAACTAAATTAATTGTGTCTAACACTTTAGTAGAGGAAAAAGGAGAAGACATAAAAGTCACAAAAGTCTTAGAGTTGTCTTTAGTCGTCATATTAATAACAATAACATTAATAATAATAATACTAATATTACTAAATTTGCTTATATGCAAGCGCTTAGTTAAGGTAACAGTTTCTTGCTTATATCTCGAAAACAGTTACTCCTATCAATTTTTAACTTTTTACTAAAATTAAAGCTGATAAAATTTCCTACAAAATAGTTATTTGCATTTTTTATGTAGGACTAACCATAAGCGAGATAGA
Organism: Tribolium castaneum; assembly: GCF_031307605.1. Lineage (NCBI taxonomy): Eukaryota > Metazoa > Arthropoda > Insecta > Coleoptera > Tenebrionidae > Tribolium > Tribolium castaneum. The sequence goes on along the minus strand of NC_087395.1, from coordinate 9,536,872 downwards.
AGTTTGAAAATAATTAATATTTAAAAAAAAAGTGCTTTAACAGAAAATGTCTTGTGATTTAAAATACACTTAATTTATTGGGACCAATACTCTATTAGAAGAAAAAGGAGGTGACATAAAAGTCACTGAAGTCTTCAGAGTCGTTTTTAAATGCTGCATTTTCGTCTTCGTCTCAAACATTGAAAACTGAATTACATTTTTGTTCAGTAACTGTAACAGTTTTCACTTTGGTTTTTTGCTTATATCTCGAAAACAATTACTCCTATCAATTTTTATCTTTCTTTCAAAATTAAAGCTGATAAAATTTCCAACAAAATAGTTATTTGCATTTCTTTTGTAAGACCAACCATAAGCGAGTTATAGAGTTGGATATAAATAATCTTTAACAAAAATTTGCTTTAAAATAAAATGTTTGAAAAACCGATATTAAAGTAAATTAATTGGGTCTAACACTTTAGTAGAGGAAAAAGGAGAAGACATAAAAATCACCAAAGTCTTCAGAGTTGTTTTTAGTACTAAATTTGCTTATATGCAAGCGCTTAATTAAGGTAACAGTTTTTTGGTTTCTTGCTTATATCTCGAAAACAGTTACTCCTATCAATTTTTATCTTTTTACTAAAATTAAAGCTGATAAAATTTCCTACAAAATAGTAATTTGCATTTTTTATGTAGGACTAACCATAAGCGAGATATAAGTTTGAAAATAATTAATATTTAAAAAAAACGTGCTTTAACAGAAAATGTCTTGTGATTTAAAATACACTTAATTTAATGGGTCCAATACTTTATTAGAAGAAAAAGGAGGTGACATAAAAGTCACTGAAGTCTTCAGAGTCGATTTTAAATGCTGCATTTTCGTCTTTGTCTCAAACATTGAAAACTGAATTACATTTTTGTTTAGTAACAGTTACAGTTTTCTTATTGGTTTTTTGCTTATATCTCGAAAACAGTTACTCCTATCAATTTTTATCTTTCTTTCAAAATCAAAGCTGATAAAATTTCCTACAAAATAGTTATTGGCATTTTTTTTGTAGGACTAACCATAAGCGAGTTATAGAGTTGGATATAAATAATCTTTAACAAAAATTTGCTTTAAAATAAAATGTTTGAAAAACCGAAATTAAACTAAATTAATTAAAACTAACACTTTAGTTGAGGAAAAAGGAGAAGACATAAAAGTCACCAAAGTCTTGAGAGTCGTTTTTAGTCGTCATATTAATAACAATAACATTAATAATAATAATACTAATAGTACTAAATTTGCTTATATGCAAGCGCTTTATTAAGGTAACAGTTTTTTGGTTTCTTGCTTATATCTCGAAAACAGTTACTCCTATCAATTTTTATCTTTTTACTAAAATTAAAGCTGATAAAAATTCCTACAAAATAGTTATTTGTATTTTTCTTGTAGGACCAAGCATAAGCGAGTTATAGAGATAGATATAAATAATATTTAACAAAAATTTGCTTTAAAATAAAATGTTTGAAATACTGAAATTAAACTAAATTAATTGTGTCTAACACTTTAGTATAGGAAAAAGGAGAAGACATAAAAGTCACCAAAGTCTTCAGAGTCGTTTTTAGTCGTCATATTAATAACAATAACATTAATAATAATAATACTAATAGTACTAAATTTGCTTATATGCAAGCGCTTTATTAAGGTAACAGTTTTTTGGTTTCTTGCTTATATCTCGAAAACAGTTACTCCTATCAATTTTTATCTGTTTACCAAAATTAAAGCTGATAAAATTTCCTACAAAATAGTTATTTGCATTTTTCATGTAGGACTAACCATAAGCGAGATGTAAGTTTGAAAATTATTAATATTTAAAAAAAAGTGCTTAAACAGAAAATGTCTTGTGATTTAAAATACACTTAATTTATTGGGTCCAATACTTTATTAGAAGAAAAAGGAGGTGACATAAAAGTCACTGAAGTCTTCAGAGTCGATTTTAAATGCTGCATTTTCGTCTTTGTCTCAAACATTGAATACTGAATTACATTTTTGTTTAGTAACAGTTACAGTTTTCTTATTGGTTTTTTGCTTATATCTCGAAAACAGTTATTCCTATCAATTTTTATCTTTCTTTCAAAATCAAAGCTGATAAAATTTCCTACAAAATAGTTATTGGCATTTTTTTTGTAGGACCAACCATAAGCGAGGTATAGAGTTGGATATAAATAATCTTTAACAAAAATTTGCTTTAAAATAAAATGTTTGAAAAACCGAAATTAAACTAAATTAATTAAGACTAACACTTTAGTTGAGGAAAAAGGAGAAGACATAAAAGTCACCAAAGTTTTGAGAGTGGTTTTTAGTCGTCATATTAATAACAATAACATTAATAATAATAATACTAATAGTACTAAATTTGCTTATATGCAAGCGCTTTATTAAGGTAACAGTTTTTTGGTTTCTTGCTTATATCTCGAAAACAGTTACTCCTATCAATTTTTATCTTTTTACTAAAATTAAAGCTGATAAAATTTCCTACAAAATAGTTACTTGTATTTTTCTTGTAGGACCAAGCATAAGCGAGTTATAGAGATAGATATAAATAATATTTAACAAAAATTTGCTTTAAAATAAAATGTTTGAAAAACCGAAATTAAACTAAATTAATTGGGTCTAACTCTTTAGTAGAGGAAAAAGGAGGAGACGTAAAAGTCACCAAAGTCTTCAGAGTCGTTTTTAATCGTCATATTAATAACAATAACATTAATAATAATAATACTAATAATACTAAATTTGCTTATATGCAAACGCTTAATTAAGGTAACAGTTTTTTGGTTTCTTGATTATATCTCGAAAACAGTTACTCCTATCAATTTTTATCATTTTACTAAAATTAAAGCTGATAAAATTTCCTACAAAATAGTTATTTGCATTTTTCATGTAGGACTAACCATAAGCGAGATATAAGTTTGAAAATAATTAATATTTAAAAAAAAGTGCTTTAACAGAAAATGTCTTGTGATTTAAAATACACTTAATTTATTGGGTCCAATACTTTATTAGAAAAAAAAGGAGGTGACATAAAAGTCACTGACGTCTTCAGAGTCGTTTTTAAATGCTGCATTTTTGTCTTCGTCTCAAACATTGAAAACTGAGTTACATTTTTGTTCAGTAACAGTTACAGTTTTCTTATTGGTTTTTTGCTTATATCTCGAAAACAGTTACTCCTATCCTAGTTGAGGAAAATTTGATAGGAGTAACTGTTTTCGAGATATAAGCAAAAAACCAATAAGAAAACTGTAACTGTTACTGAACAAAAATGTAACTCAGTTTTCAATGTTTGAGACGAAGACAAAAATGCAGCATTTAAAAACGACTCTGAAGACGTCAGTGACTTTTATGTCACCTCCTTTTTTTTCTAATAAAGTATTGGACCCAATAAATTAAGTGTATTTTAAATCACAAGACATTTTCTGTTAAAGCACTTTTTTTTAAATATTAATTATTTTCAAACTTATATCTCGCTTATGGTTAGTCCTACATGAAAAATGCAAATAACTATTTTGTAGGAAATTTTATCAGCTTTAATTTTAGTAAAATGATAAAAATTGATAGGAGTAACTGTTTTCGAGATATAATCAAGAAACCAAAAAACTGTTACCTTAATTAAGCGTTTGCATATAAGCAAATTTAGTATTATTAGTATTATTATTATTAATGTTATTGTTATTAATATGACGATTAAAAACGACTCTGAAGACTTTGGTGACTTTTACGTCTCCTCCTTTTTCCTCTACTAAAGAGTTAGACCCAATTAATTTAGTTTAATTTCGGTTTTTCAAACATTTTATTTTAAAGCAAATTTTTGTTAAATATTATTTATATCTATCTCTATAACTCGCTTATGCTTGGTCCTACAAGAAAAATACAAATAACTATTTTGTAGGAAATTTTATCAGCTTTAATTTTAGTAAAAAGATAAAAATTGATAGGAGTAACTGTTTTCGAGATATAAGCAAGAAACCAAAAAACTGTTACCTTAATAAAGCGCTTGCATATAAGCAAATTTAGTACTATTAGTATTATTATTATTAATGTTATTGTTATTAATATGACGACTAAAAACCACTCTCAAAACTTTGGTGACTTTTATGTCTTCTCCTTTTTCCTCAACTAAAGTGTTAGTCTTAATTAATTTAGTTTAATTTCGGTTTTTCAAACATTTTATTTTAAAGCAAATTTTTGTTAAAGATTATTTATATCCAACTCTATACCTCGCTTATGGTTGGTCCTACAAAAAAAATGCCAATAACTATTTTGTAGGAAATTTTATCAGCTTTGATTTTGAAAGAAAGATAAAAATTGATAGGAATAACTGTTTTCGAGATATAAGCAAAAAACCAATAAGAAAACTGTAACTGTTACTAAACAAAAATGTAATTCAGTATTCAATGTTTGAGACAAAGACGAAAATGCAGCATTTAAAATCGACTCTGAAGACTTCAGTGACTTTTATGTCACCTCCTTTTTCTTCTAATAATGTATTGGACCCAATAAATTAAGTGTATTTTAAATCACAAGACATTTTCTGTTTAAGCACTTTTTTTTAAATATTAATAATTTTCAAACTTACATCTCGCTTATGGTTAGTCCTACATGAAAAATGCAAATAACTATTTTGTAGGAAATTTTATCAGCTTTAATTTTGGTAAACAGATAAAAATTGATAGGAGTAACTGTTTTCGAGATATAAGCAAGAAACCAAAAAACTGTTACCTTAATAAAGCGCTTGCATATAAGCAAATTTAGTACTATTAGTATTATTATTATTAATGTTATTGTTATTAATATGACGACTAAAAACGACTCTGAAGACTTTGGTGACTTTTATGTCTTCTCCTTTTTCCTATACTAAAGTGTTAGACACAATTAATTTAGTTTAATTTCAGTATTTCAAACATTTTATTTTAAAGCAAATTTTTGTTAAATATTATTTATATCTATCTCTATAACTCGCTTATGCTTGGTCCTACAAGAAAAATACAAATAACTATTTTGTAGGAATTTTTATCAGCTTTAATTTTAGTAAAAAGATAAAAATTGATAGGAGTAACTGTTTTCGAGATATAAGCAAGAAACCAAAAAACTGTTACCTTAATAAAGCGCTTGCATATAAGCAAATTTAGTACTATTAGTATTATTATTATTAATGTTATTGTTATTAATATGACGACTAAAAACGACTCTCAAGACTTTGGTGACTTTTATGTCTTCTCCTTTTTCCTCAACTAAAGTGTTAGTTTTAATTAATTTAGTTTAATTTCGGTTTTTCAAACATTTTATTTTAAAGCAAATTTTTGTTAAAGATTATTTATATCCAACTCTATAACTCGCTTATGGTTGGTCCTACAAAAAAAATGCCAATAACTATTTTGTAGGAAATTTTATCAGCTTTGATTTTGAAAGAAAGACAAAAATTGATAGGAGTAATTGTTTTCGAGATATAAGCAAAAAACCAAAGTAAAAACTGTTACAGTTACTGAACAAAAATGTAATTCAGTTTTCAATGTTTGAGACGAAGACGAAAATGCAGCATTTAAAAACGACTCTGAAGACTTCAGTGACTTTTATGTCACCTCCTTTTTCTTCTAATAAAGTATTGGACCCATTAAATTAAGTGTATTTTAAATCACAAGACATTTTCTGTTAAAGCACTTTTTTTTTAAATATTAATTATTTTCAAACTTATATCTCGCTTATGGTTAGTCCAACATGGAAAATGCAAATAACTATTTTGTAGGAAATTTTATCAGCTTTAATTTTGAAAGAAAGATAAAAATTGATAGGAGTAATTGTTTTCGAGATATAAGCAAAAAACCAAAGTAAAAACTGTTACAGTTACTGAACAAAAATGTAATTCAGTTTTCAATGTTTGAGACGAAGACGAAAATGCAGCATTTAAAAACGACTCTGAAGACTTCAGCGACTTTTATGTCACCTCCTTTTTCTTCTAATAAAGTATTGGACCCAATAAATTAAGTGTATTTTAAATCATAAGACATTTTCTGTTAAAGCACTTTTTTTTTAAATACTAATAACTTTTAAACTTATATCTCGCTTATGGTTAGTCTTACATGAAAAATGCAAATAACTGTTTTGTAGGAAATTTTATCAGCTTTAGTTTTAGTAAACAGATAAAAATTGATAGGAGTAACTGTTTACGAGATATAAGCAAGAAACCAAAAAACTGTTACCTTAATAAAGCGCTTGCATATAAGCAAATTTAGTACTATTAGTATTATTATTATTAATGTTATTGTTATTAATATGACGACTAAAAACGACTCTGAAACCTTTAGTGACCTTTATGTCTTCTCCTTTTTCCTTTACTAAAGTGTTAGACACAATTAATTTAGTTTAATTTTAGTTTTTCAAACATTTTATTTTAAAGCAAGTTTTTGTTAAATATTATTTATATCCAACTCTATAACTCGCTTATGGTTGGTCCTACAAGAAAAATGCAAATAACTATTTTGTAGGAAATTTTATCAGCTTTAATTTTGAAAGAAAGATAAAATTTTATAGGAGTAACTGTTTTCGAGATATAAGCAAAAAACCAATAAGAAAACTGTAACTGTTACTGAACAAAAATGTAACTCAGTTTCCAATGTTTGAGACGAAGACAAAAATGCAGCATTTAAAAACGACTCTAAAGACGTCAGTGACTTTTATGTCACCTATTTTTTCTTCTAATAAAGTATTGGACCCAATAAATTAAGTGTATTTTAAATCACAAGACATTTTCTGTTAAAGCACTTTTTTTTTAAATATTAATTATTTTCAAACTTATATCTCGCTTATGGTTAGTCCTACATAAAAAATGCAAATAACTATTTTGTAGGAAATTTTATCAGCTTTAATTTTAGTAAAAAGATAAAAATTGATAGGAGTAACTGTTTTCGAGATATAATCAAGAAACCAAAAAACTGTTACCTTAATTAAGCGTTTGCATATAAGCAAATTTAGTATTATTAGTATTATTATTATTAATGTTATTGTTATTAATATGACGATTAAAAACGACTCTGAAGACTTTGGTGACTTTTACGTCTCCTCCTTTTTCCTCTACTAAAGTGTTAGACTCAATTAATTTAGTTTAATTTCGGTTTTTCAAACATTTTATTTTAAAGCAAATTTTTGTTAAAGATTATTTATATCCAACTCTATAACTCGCTTATGGTTGGTCTTACAAAAGAAATGCAAATAATTATTTTGTAGGAAATTTTATCAGCTTTAATTTTGAAAGAAAGATAAAAATTGATAGGAGTAATTGTTTTCGAGATATAAGCAAAAAACCAAAGTAAAAACTGTTACAGTTACTGAACAAAAATGTAAGTTTTCGAGATATAAGCAAGAAACTGTTACCTTAATTAAGCGCTTGCATATAAGCAAATTTAGTACTATTAGTATTATTATTATTATTAATGTTATTGTTATTGATATGACGACTAAGAACGACTCTCAAGACTTTGGTGACTTTTATGTCACCTCCTTTTTCTTCTAATAAAATATTGGACCCAATAAATTAAGTGTATTTTAAATCACAAGACATTTTCTGTTAAAGCACTTTTTTTTAAATATTAATTATTTTTAAACTTATATCTCGCTTATGGTTAGTCCTACATGAAAAATGCAAATTACTATTTTGTAGGAAATTTTATTTTTTAGTTTTTCAAACATTTAATTTTAAAGCAAGTTTTTGTTAAATATTATTTATATCCAACTCTATAACTCGCTTATGGTTCGTCCTACAAGAAAAATGCAAATAACTATTTTGTAGGAAATTTTATCAGCTTTAATTTTGAAAGAAAGATAAAAATTGATAGGAATAATAGTTTTCGAGATATAAGCAAAAAACCAAAGTGAAAACTGTTACAGTTACTAAACAAAAATGTAATTCAGTTTTCAATGTTTGAGACGAAGACGAAAATGCAGCATTTAAAAACGACTCTGAATACTTCTGTGACTTTTAAGTCACCTCCTTTTTCTTCTAATAATGTATTGGACCCAATAAATTAAGTGTATTTCAAATCACAAGACATTTTCTGTTAAAGCACTTTTTTTTTAAATATTGATTATTTTCAAACTTACATCTCGCTTGTGGTTAGTATTACATGAAAAATGCAAATAACTATTTTGTAGGAAATTTTATCAGCTTTAGTTTTAGTAAACAGATAAAAATTGATAGGAGTAACTGTTTTCGAGATATAAGCAAGAAACCAAAAAACTGTTACCTTAATAAAGCGCTTGCATATAAGCAAATTTAGTACTATTAGTATTATTATTATTAATGTTATTGTTATTAATATGACGACTAAAAACGACTCTGAAGACTTTGGTGACTTTTATGTCTTCTCCTTTTTCCTATACTAAAGTGTTAGACACAATTAATTTAGTTTAATTTCAGTATTTCAAACATTTTATTTTAAAGCAAATTTTTGTTAAATATTATTTATATCTATCTCTATAACTCGCTTATGCTTGGTCCTACAAGAAAAATACAAATAACTATTTTATAGAAAATTTTATCAGCTTTAATTTTAGTAAAAAGATAAAAATTGATAGGAGTAACTGTTTTCGAGATATAAGCAAGAAACCAAAACACTGTTACCTTAATAAAGCGCTTGCATATAAGCAAATTTAGTACTATTAGTATTATTATTATTAATGTTATTGTTATTAATATGACGACTAAAAACGACTCTCAAGACTTTGGTGACTTTTATGTCTTCTCCTTTTTCCTCAACTAAAGTGTTAGTTTTAATTAATTTAGTTTAATTTCGGTTTTTCAAACATTTTATTTTAAAGCAAATTTTTGTTAAAGATTATTTATATCCAACTCTATAACTCGCTTATGCTTGGTCTTACAAAAGAAATGCAAATAACTATTTTGTAGGAAATTTTATCAGCTTTAATTTTGAAAGAAAGATAAAAATTGATAGGAGTAATTGTTTTCGAGATATAAGCAAAAAACCAAAGTAAAAACTGTTACAGTTACTGAACAAAAATGTAAGTTTTCGAGATATAAGCAAAAAACTGTTACCTTAATTAAGCGCTTGCATATAAGCAAATTTAGTACTATTCGTATTATTATTATTATTAATGTTATTGTTATTGATATGACGACTAAGAACGACTCTCAAGACTTTGGTGACTTTTATGTCACCTCCTTTTTCTTCTAATAAAGTATTGGGCCCAATAAATTAAGTGTATTTTAAATCACAAGACATTTTCTGTTAAAGCACTTTTTTTTTAAAATATTAATTATTTTTAAACTTATATCTCGCTTATGGTTAGTCCTACATGAAAAATGCAAATTACTATTTTGTAGGAAATTTTATTTTTTAGTTTTTCAAACATTTAATTTTAAAGCAAGTTTTTGTTAAATATTATTTATATCCAACTCTATAACTCGCTTATGGTTCGTCCGACAAGAAAAATGCAAATAACTATTTTGTAGGAAATTTTATCAGCTTTAATTTTGAAAAAAAGATAAAAATTGATAGGAATAATAGTTTTCGAGATATAAGCAAAAAACCAAAGTGAAAACTGTTACAGTTACTAAACAAAAATGTAATTCAGTTTTCAATGTTTGAGACGAAGACAAAAATGCAGCATTTAAAAACGACTCTGAATACTTCTGTGACTTTTAAGTCACCTCCTTTTTCTTCTAATAATGTATTGGACCCAATAAATTAAGTGTATTTCAAATCACAAGACATTTTCTGTTAAAGCACTTTTTTTTTAAATATTGATTATTTTCAAACTTACATCTCGCTTGTGGTTAGTCTTACATGAAAAATGCAAATAACTATTTTGTAGGAAATTTTATCAGCTTTAATTTTAGTAAACACATAAAAATTGATAGGAGTAACTGTTTTCGAGATATAAGCAAGGAACCAAAAAACTGTTACCTTAATAAAGCGCTTGCATATAAGCAAATTTAGTACTATTAGTATTATTATTATTAATGTTATTGTTATTAATATGACGACTAAAAACGACTCTGAAGACTATGGTGACTTTTATGTCTTCTCCTTTTTCCTATACTAAAGTGTTAGACACAATTAATTTAGTTTAATTTCAGTATTTCAAACATTTTATTTTAAAGCAAATTTTTGTTAAATATTATTTATATCTATCTCTATAACTCGCTTATGCTTGGTCCTACAAGAAAATGCAAATAACTATTTTGTAGGAAATGTTATCAGCTTTAATTTTGAAAAAAAGATAAAAATTGATAGAAGTAACTGTTTTCGAGATATAAGCAAGAAACCAATAAGAAAACTGTAACAGTTTTTACTTTGGTTTTTTGCTTATATCTCGAAAACAATTACTCCTATCAATTTTTATCTTTCTTTCAAAATTAAAGCTGATAAAATTTCCTACAAAATAGTTATTTGCATTTTCCATGTTGGACTAACCATAAGCGAGATATAAGTTTGAAAATAATTAATATTTAAAAAAAAAGTGCTTTAACAGAAAATGTCTTGTGATTTAAAATACACTTAATTTAATGGGTCCAATACTTTATTAGAAGAAAAAGGAGGTGACATAAAAGTCACCAAAGTCTTGAGAGTCGTTCTTAGTCGTCATATCAATAACAATAACATTAATAATAATAATAATACTAATAGTACTAAATTTGCTTATATGCAAGCGCTTAATTAAGGTAACAGTTTTTTGCTTATATCTCGAAAACTTACATTTTTGTTCAGTAACTGTAACAGTTTTTACTTTGGTTTTTTGCTTATATCTCGAAAACAATTACTCCTATCAATTTTTATCTTTCTTTCAAAATTAAAGCTGATAAAATTTCCTACAAAATAGTTATTTGCATTTCTTTTGTAAGACCAACCATAAGCGAGTTATAGAGTTGGATATAAATAATCTTTAACAAAAATTTGCTTTAAAATAAAATGTTTGAAAAACCGAAATTAAACTAAATTAATTAAAACTAACACTTTAGTTGAGGAAAAAGGAGAAGACATAAAAGTCACCAAAGTCTTGAGAGTCGTTTTTAGTCGTCATATTAATAACAATAACATTAATAATAATAATACTAATAGTACTAAATTTGCTTATATGCAAGCGCTTTATTAAGGTAACAGTGTTTTGGTTTCTTGCTTATATCTCGAAAACAGTTACTCCTATCAATTTTTATCTTTTTACTAAAATTAAAGCTGATAAAATTTTCTATAAAATAGTTATTTGTATTTTTCTTGTAGGACCAAGCATAAGCGAGTTATAGAGATAGATATAAATAATATTTAACAAAAATTTGCTTTAAAATAAAATGTTTGAAATACTGAAATTAAACTAAATTAATTGTGTCTAACACTTTAGTATAGGAAAAAGGAGAAGACATAAAAGTCACCAAAGTCTTCAGAGTCGTTTTTAGTCGTCATATTAATAACAATAACATTAATAATAATAATACTAATAGTACTAAATTTGCTTATATGCAAGCGCTTTATTAAGGTAACAGTTTTTTGGTTTCTTGCTTATATTTCGAAAACAGTTACTCCTATCAATTTTTATCTGTTTACTAAAACTAAAGCTGATAAAATTTCCTACAAAATAGTTATTTGCATTTTTCATGTAATACTAACCACAAGCGAGATGTAAGTTTGAAAATAATCAATATTTAAAAAAAAAGTGCTTTAACAGAAAATGTCTTGTGATTTGAAATACACTTAATTTATTGGGTCCAATACATTATTAGAAGAAAAAGGAGGTGACTTAAAAGTCACAGAAGTATTCAGAGTCGTTTTTAAATGCTGCATTTTCGTCTTCGTCTCAAACATTGAAAACTGAATTACATTTTTGTTTAGTAACTGTAACAGTTTTCACTTTGGTTTTTTGCTTATATCTCGAAAACTATTATTCCTATCAATTTTTATCTTTCTTTCAAAATTAAAGCTGATAAAATTTCCTACAAAATAGTTATTTGCATTTTTCTTGTAGGACGAACCATAAGCGAGTTATAGAGTTGGATATAAATAATATTTAACAAAAACTTGCTTTAAAATTAAATGTTTGAAAAACTAAAAAATAAAATTTCCTACAAAATAGTAATTTGCATTTTTCATGTAGGACTAACCATAAGCGAGATATAAGTTTAAAAATAATTAATATTTAAAAAAAAGTGCTTTAACAGAAAATGTCTTGTGATTTAAAATACACTTAATTTATTGGGTCCAATATTTTATTAGAAGAAAAAGGAGGTGACATAAAAGTCACCAAAGTCTTGAGAGTCGTTCTTAGTCGTCATATCAATAACAATAACATTAATAATAATAATAATACTAATAGTACTAAATTTGCTTATATGCAAGCGCTTAATTAAGGTAACAGTTTCTTGCTTATATCTCGAAAACTTACATTTTTGTTCAGTAACTGTAACAGTTTTTACTTTGGTTTTTTGCTTATATCTCGAAAACAATTACTCCTATCAATTTTTATCTTTCTTTCAAAATTAAAGCTGATAAAATTTCCTACAAAATAATTATTTGCATTTCTTTTGTAAGACCAACCATAAGCGAGTTATAGAGTTGGATATAAATAATCTTTAACAAAAATTTGCTTTAAAATAAAATGTTTGAAAAACCGAAATTAAACTAAATTAATTGAGTCTAACACTTTAGTAGAGGAAAAAGGAGGAGACGTAAAAGTCACCAAAGTCTTCAGAGTCGTTTTTAATCGTCATATTAATAACAATAACATTAATAATAATAATACTAATAATACTAAATTTGCTTATATGCAAACGCTTAATTAAGGTAACAGTTTTTTGGTTTCTTGATTATATCTCGAAAACAGTTACTCCTATCAATTTTTATCTTTTTACTAAAATTAAAGCTGATAAAATTTCCTACAAAATAGTTATTTGCATTTTTTATGTAGGACTAACCATAAGCGAGATATAAGTTTGAAAATAATTAATATTTAAAAAAAAAGTGCTTTAACAGAAAATGTCTTGTGATTTAAAATACACTTAATTTATTGGGTCCAATACTTTATTAGAAGAAAAAATAGGTGACATAAAAGTCACTGACGTCTTTAGAGTCGTTTTTAAATGCTGCATTTTTGTCTTCGTCTCAAACATTGAAAACTGAGTTACATTTTTGTTCAGTAACAGTTACAGTTTTCTTATTGGTTTTTTGCTTATATCTCGAAAACAGTTACTCCTATAAAATTTTATCTTTCTTTCAAAATTAAAGCTGATAAAATTTCCTACAAAATAGTTATTTGCATTTTTCTTGTAGGACCAACCATAAGCGAGTTATAGAGTTGGGTATAAATAATATTTAACAAAAACTTGCTTTAAAATAAAATGTTTGAAAAACTAAAATTTAACTAAATTAATTGTGTCTAACACTTTAGTAAAGGAAAAAGGAGAAGACATAAAGGTCACTAAAGGTTTCAGAGTCGTTTTTAGTCGTCATATTAATAACAATAACATTAATAATAATAATACTAATAGTACTAAATTTGCTTATATGCAAGCGCTTTATTAAGGTAACAGTTTTTTGGTTTCTTGCTTATATCTCGTAAACAGTTACTCCTATCAATTTTTATCTGTTTACTAAAACTAAAGCTGATAAAATTTCCTACAAAACAGTTATTTGCATTTTTTATGTAAGACTAACCATAAGCGAGATATAAGTTTAAAAGTTATTAGTATTTAAAAAAAAAGTGCTTTAACAGAAAATGTCTTATGATTTAAAATACACTTAATTTATTGGGTCCAATACTTTATTAGAAGAAAAAGGAGGTGACATAAAAGTCGCTGAAGTCTTCAGAGTCGTTTTTAAATGCTGCATTTTCGTCTTCGTCTCAAACATTGAAAACTGAATTACATTTTTGTTCAGTAACTGTAACAGTTTTTACTTTGGTTTTTTGCTTATATCTCGAAAACAATTACTCCTATCAATTTTTATCTTTCTTTCAAAATTAAAGCTGATAAAATTTCCTACAAAATAGTTATTTGCATTTTCCATGTTGGACTAACCATAAGCGAGATATAAGTTTGAAAATAATTAATATTTAAAAAAAAAGTGCTTTAACAGAAAATGTCTTGTGATTTAAAATACACTTAATTTAATGGGTCCAATACTTTATTAGAAGAAAAAGGAGGTGACATAAAAGTCACTGAAGTCTTCAGAGTCGTTTTTAAATGCTGCATTTTCGTCTTCGTCTCAAACATTGAAAACTGAATTACATTTTTGTTCAGTAACTGTAACAGTTTTTACTTTGGTTTTTTGCTTATATCTCGAAAACAATTACTCCTATCAATTTTTGTCTTTCTTTCAAAATCAAAGCTGATAAAATTTCCTACAAAATAGTTATTGGCATTTTTTTTGTAGGACCAACCATAAGCGAGTTATAGAGTTGGATATAAATAATCTTTAACAAAAATTTGCTTTAAAATAAAATGTTTGAAAAACCGAAATTAAACTAAATTAATTAAGACTAACACTTTAGTTGAGGAAAAAGGAGAAGACATAAAAGTCACCAAAGTTTTGAGAGTCGTTTTTAGTCGTCATATTAATAACAATAACATTAATAATAATAATACTAATAGCACTAAATTTGCTTATATGCAAGCGCTTTATTAAGGTAACAGTTTTTTGGTAAATTGCTTTTATCTAAAGTAATATATAATTTGCAGTTTTCAGCCAGAATAAGACGTTTTTAATCTTTTTAATGTAAGTTTTCGTGTTCAAGACAAAAGATCGTCTAAAATAAGCAGTTTTTGTCCAGACTGAAACGTAATTCGAATTTCTGTGCCTGAATAAGGGGTTTTCAGTTTCTTTGATGTAAGGTTTCTTGTTTGTAACAATAAATTAACAAAAATATTTGGTTTTTATCCAAACTGTGGCATGAATCAGCTTTAAGACTATAACGCAAATCTTTTGTTTTGTGCTAAAATAAGACGTTTTTAGTCAGTTTGATATAAGTTTTCTTGTTCAAAGCAAAATATTGTCGAAAATCAACCGTTTTTGTCTAAACTGATACAAAATTCGGTGGTTTGTGTCCGAATACAAAGTTTTCAGATTCTTTAATGTTAGGTTTGCTGCTTCTAACAAAGAATCAACAAAAATATTTTGTTTTAATACAAACTGCAATATAAAATGTCTTCATAGGACAAAACATGATGTTTGGCATCTGTTTAATAAAAATTTACTCGTTTGGAAGCATAGAATCATTCCAAATAAGCTATTCTCGTCGAAACTATAATGTAATTAGTGTTTTGTGCTAGAATACAGCGTTTTTGTTAGATTTATTAACAATTTTGTCTATTTTAAGCATTGAAACGAATAGGATTAGCTGCCTTTATCTAAAGTAATACATAAATTGCTCTTTTATGCCAGATAATACGTTTTTAGTCTGTTCGATGTAAGTTTTCTTGTTCAAAGCAAAAGATCGTCTAAAATAAGCCGTTTTTGTTTGAACTGATGAACAATTCAGACTGAGAGTTAACAAAAATAATTTATTTTAATCCAAACTGATACTTTTTGACCCTATAAGAGTCCTATAAGAGTCCGAGATACGCCGTTCTCGTCAAGTCTATAACGTAATTCGTTTTTTTGTGTCAGAATACGACGTTTTCTGTCTGTTTAATATAAGTTTTTAATAATAATAATAATAATAATAATAACAATAATAATAATAATAATAATAATAATAATAATAATAATAATAATAATAATAATAATAATAATAATAATAAAAATAATAATAATAGTAATAAAAGTAAGCTTAGTTTTCTAAGCAAAAATGAAGCTTATTTTGTGTGTTATGAGTGTTTTCTCATTTCTATGCAAGAGATCATCTGTGATCTGTGTTTTTAGGCAAGAAATTGAATAAAATTAATAACTCGCTTTAAAACTGATATAAAAACATTTACTATACAAAAGTTAATAATAATAATAATAATAATAATAATAATAATAATAATAATAACAATAATAATAATAATAATAATAATAATAATAATAATAACAATAATAATAATAAAAATAATAATAATAATAATAATAATAATAATAACAATAATAATAATAATAATAATAAAAATAATAATAATAGTAATAAAAGTAAGCTTAGTTTTCTAAGCCAAAATGAAGCTTATTTTGTGTGTTATATGAGTGTTTTCTCATTTCTATGCAAGAAATCATCTGTGATCTGTGTTTTTAGGCAAAAATTGTCTAAAATTAATAACTCATTTTAAAACTGGTATAAAAACATTTACTATACAAAAGTTAATAATAATAATAATAATAATAATAATAATAATAATAGTAATAGTAACAAAAGTAATAATAATAATAATACTTTTAATAAGGAAAAATGGAGCTTATTTTGTGTGTTACATGAGCGTTTTCTCATTTCTATGCAAAAGATCATGTGTGATGTGTGTTTTTAGGCAATCTAAGCCATTTTATAGTTTTTAATATTTAACAAAAATTTGCTTTAAAATAAAATGTTTGAAAAACTGAAATTAAACTAAATTAATTGTGTCTAACACTTTAGTAGAGGAAAAAGGAGGAGACATAAAAGTCACTAAAGTCTTCAGAGTTGTCTTTAGTCGTCATATTAATAACAATAACATTTATAATAACGATACTAGTAGTACTAAATTTGCTTATTAAACTAAATTAATTGTGTCTAACACTTTAGTATAGAAAAAAGGAGAAGACATAAAAGTCACCAAAGTCTTCAGAGTCGTTTTTAGTCGTCATATTAATAACAATAACATTAATAATAATAATACTAATAGTACTAAATTTGCTTATATGCAAGCACTTTATTAAGGTAACAGTTTTTTGGTTTCTTGCTTATATCTCGAAAACAGTTACTCCTATCAATTTTTATCTTTTTACTAAAATTAAAGCTGATAAAATTTCTTACAAAATAGTTATTTGCATTTTTCTTGTAGGACCAACCATAAGCGAGTTATAGAGTTGGATATAAATAATATTTAACAATAACTTGCTTTAAAATAAAATGTTTGAAAAACTAAAATTAAACTAAATTAATTGTGTCTAACACTTTAGTAGAGGAAAAAGGAGAAGATATAAAGGTCACTAAAGGTTTCAGAGTCGTCTTTAGTCGTCGTATTAATAACAATGACATTAATAATAATACTAATAGTACTAAATTTGCTTACATGCAAACGCTTAATTAAGGTAACAGTTTTTTGGTTTCTTGCTTATATCTGGAAAACAGTTACTTATATCAATTTTTATCTTTTTACTAAAATTAAAGCTGATAAAATTTTCTACAAAATAGTTATTAGTATTTTTCATGTAAGACTAAGCATAAGCGAGATATAAGTTTAAAAATTATTAATATTTAAAAAAAAAGTGCTTTAACAGAAAATGTCTTGTGATTTAAAATACACTTAATTTATTGGGTCCAATACTATATTAGAAGAAAAAGGAGGTGACATAAAAGTCGCTGAAGTCTTCAGAGTCGTTTTTAAATGCTGCATTTTCGTCTTCGTCTCAAACATTGAAAACTGAATTACATTTTTGTTCAGTAACTGTAACAGTTTTTACTTTGGTTTTTTACTTATATCTCGAAAACAATTACTCCTATCAATTTTTATCTTTCTTTCAAAATTAAAGCTGATAAAATTTCCTACAAAATAGTTATTTGCATTTCTTTTGTAAGACCAACCATAAGCGAGTTATAGAGTTGGATATAAATAATCTTTAACAAAAATTTGCTTTAAAATATAATGTTTGAAAAACCGAAATTAAACTAAATTAATTGAGTCTAACACTTTAGTATAGGAAAAAGGAGAAGACATAAAAGTCACCAAAGTCTTCAGAGTCGTTTTTAGTCGTCATATTAATAACAATAACATTAATAATAATAATAACGCTGCATTTTCGTCTTCGTCTCAAACATTGAAAACTGAATTACATTTTTGTTTAGTAACAGTTACAGTTTTCTTATTGGTTTTTTGCTTATATCTCGAAAACAGTTACTCCTATCAATTTTTATTTTTCTTTTAAAATTAAAGCTGATAAAATTTCCCACAAAATAGTTATTTGCATTTTTCTTGTAGGACCAACCATAAGCGAGTTATAGAGTTGGATATAAATAATATTTAACAAAAACTTGCTTTAAAATAAAATGTTTGAAAAACTAAAAAATAAAATTTCCTACAAAATAGTAATTTGCATTTTTCATGTAGGACTAACCATAAGCGAGATATAAGTTTAAAAATAATTAATATTTAAAAAAAAGTGCTTTAACAGAAAATGTCTTGTGATTTAAAATACACTTAATTTATTGGGTCCAATACTTTATTAGAAGAAAAAGGAGGTGACATAAAAGTTACCAAAGTCTTGAGAGTCGTTCTTAGTCGTCATATCAATAACAATAACATTAATAATAATAATACTAATAGTACTAAATTTGCTTATATGCAAGCGCTTAATTAAGGTAACAGTTTCTTGCTTATATCTCGAAAACTTACATTTTTGTTCAGTAACTGTAACAGTTTTTACTTTGGTTTTTTGCTTATATCTCGAAAACAATTACTCCTATCAATTTTTATCTTTCTTCCAAAATTAAAGCTGATAAAATTTCCTACAAAATAGTTATTTGCATTTCTTTTGTAAGACCAACCATAAGCGAGTTATAGAGTTGGATATAAATCTTTAACAAAAATTTGCTTTAAAATATAATGTTTGAAAAACCGAAATTAAACTAAATTAATTGAGTCTAACACTTTAGTATAGGAAAAAGGAGAAGACATAAAAGTCACCAAAGACTTCAGAGTCGTTTTTAGTCGTCATATTAATAACAATAACATTAGTAATAATAATAATGCTTCATTTTCGTCTTCGTCTCAAACATTGAAAACTGAATTACATTTTTGTTCAGTAACAGTTACAGTTTTCTTATTGGTTTTTTGCTTATATCTCGAAAACAGTTACACCTATCAAATTTTATTTTTCTTTCAAAATTAAAGCTGATAAAATTTCCAACAAAGTAATTATTTGCATTTTTCTTGTAGGACCAAGCATAAGCAAGTTATAGAGATGAATATAAATAATATCTAACAAAAATTTGCTTTAAAATAAAATGTTTGAAAAACTGAAATTAAACTAAATTAATTGTGTCTAACACTTTAGTGGAGGAAAAAGGAGAAGACATAAAAGTCTCTAAAGGTTTCAGAATCGTCTTTAGTCGTCATATTAATAACAATAACATTAATAAACTAATAGTACTAAATTTGCTTATTTGCAAACGCTGCATTAAGGTAATAGTTTTTTGGTTTCTTGCTTATATCTCGAAAACAGTTACTCCTATCAAGTTTTACCTTTTCCCCAAAATTAAAGATGATAAAATTTCCTGCAAAATAGTTATTTGCATTTTTCATGTAGAACAAACCATAAGCGAGATATAAGTTTGAAAATAATTAATAATTAAAAAAAAATGTGTTTTAACAGAAAATGTCTTGTGATTTAAAATACACTTAATTTATTGGGTCCAATACTTAATTACAAGAAAAAGGAGGTGCAAATAACTATTTTGTTGGAAATTTTATTAGCTTTAATTGTGAAAGAAAGATAAAATTTGATAGGAGTAACTGTTTTCGAGATATAAGCAAAAAACCAATAAGAAAACTAACTGTAACTGAACAAAAATGTAATTCAGTTTTCAATGTTTGAGACGAAGACAAAAATGCAGCATTTAAAAACGACTCTGAAAACTTCAGTGACTTTTATGTCACCTCCTTTTTCTTCTAATAAAGTATTGGACCCAATAATTTAAGTGAATTATAAATCACAAGACATTTTCTGTTAAAACACTTTTTTTTAATTATTAATTACTTTCAAACTTATATCTCGCTTATGGTTAGTTCTACATGAAAAATGCAAATAACTATTTTGTAGGAAATTTTATCACCTTTAATTTTGGTGAAAAAGTAAAAATTGATAGGAATAACTGTTTTCGAGATATAAGCAAAAAACAAAAAAACTGTTACCTTAATTAAGCGCTTGCATATAAGCAAATTTAGTACTACTAGTATTGTTATTATAAATGTTATTGTTATTAATATGACGACTAAAGACAACTCTAAGACTTTAGTGACTTTTATGTCTCCTCCTTTTTCCTCTACTAAAGTGTTAGACACAATTAATTTAGTTTAATTTCAGTTTTTCAAACATTTTACTTTAAAGCAAATTTTTGTTAAATATTAAAAACTATAAAATGGCTTAGATTGCCTAAAAACACACATCACACATGATCTTTTGCATAGAAATGAGAAAACGCTCATATAACACAAAATAAGCTTCATTTTTGCTTAGAAAACTAAGCTTACTTTTATTACTACTATTATTATTATATTTATTATTATTATATTTATTATTATTATTATTATTACTATTATTATTATTATTATTAATATTATTATTATTAAAAACCGATTATAACTTTTGTATTGTAAATGTTTTTATACCAGTTTTAAAATGAGTTATATTAATTTAGACAATTTCTTGCCTAAAAACACAGATCACAGATGATCTCTTGCATAGAAATGAGAAAACGCTCAGATAACACAAAATAAGCATCATTTTTGCTTAGAAAAACTAAGCTTTAATTTAGAAAGAAATTCATTATTATAAGTATTATTATCATTATTATTATTATTATTATTATTATTATTATTATTATTATTATTATTATTACTATTATTATTATTATTATTATTATTAACTTTTGTATAGTAAATGTTTTTATACCAGTTTTAAAATGAGTTATTAATTTTAGACAATTTCTTGCCAAAAAACACAGATCACAGATGATTTCTTGCATAGAAATGAGAAAACGCTCATATAACACAAAAAGAGCTTCATGTTTGCTTAGAAAACTAAGCTTACTTTTATTACTATTATTAGTATTATTATTTTTATTATTATTATTATTATTATTATTATTATTATTATTATTATTATTATTAATATTATTATTATTATTATTATAATTATTATTGTTATTATTATTATTATTATTAAAAACTTATATTAAACAGACAGAAAACGTCGTATTCTGACACAAAAAAACGAATTACGTTATAGACTTGACGAGAACGGCGTATCTCGGACTCTTATAGGACTCTTATAGGGTCAAAAAGTATCAGTTTAGATTAAAATAAATTATTTTTGTTGACTCTCAGTCTGAATTGTTCATCAGTTCAAACAAAAACGGCTTATTTTAGACGATCTTTTGCTTTGAACAAGAAAACTTACATCGAACAGACTAAAAACGTATTAATCTGGCATAAAAGAGCAATTTATGTATCACTTTAGATAAAGGCAGTAATCCTATTCGTTTCATTGCTTAAAATAGACAAAATTGTTAATAAATCTAACAAAAACGCTGTATTCTAGCACAAAATACTAATTACATTATAGTTTCGACGAGAATAGCTTATTTGGAATGATTCTATGCTTCCAAACGAGTAAATTTTTATTAAACAGATGCCAAACATCATGTTTTGTCCTATAAAGACATTTTATATTGCAGTTTGTATTAAAACAAAATATTTTCGTTGATTCTTTGTTAGAAGCAGCAAACCTAACATTAAAGAATCTGAAAACTTTGTATTCGGACACAAACCACCGAATTTTGTATCAGTTTAGACAAAAACGGTTGATTTTCGACAATATTTTGCTTTGAACAAGAAAATTTATATCAAACTGACTAAAAACGTCTTATTTTAGCACAAAACAAAAGATTTGCGTTATAGTCTTGAAGCTGATTCATGACACAGTTTGGATAAAAACCAATTATTTTTGTTAATTCATTGTTACAAACAAGAAACCTTACATCAAAGAAACTGAAAACCCCTTATTCAGGCACAGAAATTCGAATTACGTTTCAGTCTGGACAAAAGCTGCTTATTTTAGACGATCCTTTGTTTTGAACACGAAAACTTACATTAAAAAGATTAAAAACGTCTTATTCTGGCTGAAAACTGCAAATTATATATTACTATAGATAAAAGCAATTTATCCTGATTACTCCTTTACTTAGAATAGAGTAAACTTGTATAAAATTTAATGAAAACTTTAAATTTAGTCTCAAAGAAATAATTTACGTTATAGTTTTGACCAGCACTGTTTATTTCAAACGAATTTATGATTCGAAACTAATGAACTTTTATGGGGCAGATGCAAAACCACATATTACCATATAAAGCGTTGTTTTAAAGCAAAGTATTACCTTTTGCAACAAGAAATTTCACGTCAAAGAAACTGAAAACTTCGTATCCATGCATAAATAACGAATTACGTATCAGTTTAGGCAAATACAGCTTATTTTAAACGATTCATTGCTATAAACAAGAAAAATTTTATCAAGCATATTGAAAACGTCTTATTCTCGAAAATAAGAGCAAATTATGTATCAGTTTTGACAAAAGCGGATTACTCTGTTTGATTCTATGCTTAGAGTAGAGTAAACTACTATAAAACGTAATGAAAACTCTATATTCAAGCTCAAAAGAACAAATTACGTTATAGTTTTGGCAAAAAAAAAATATTTCGGACGATTACATACTTCGAAGTAAGCAAACTTTAATTGAACAAGTGCAAAAGCTAATACTTTGCTTTAAAATAACGATTTATGTGGTAATATGGTATTTTGCATCTGTCCTATAAAAGTTTACTCGTTTCGCTCCATTGAATCATTCGAAATAAATTATTTTGACACAACAACAACGAAAATAATTTGTTTTTGTTTAAACTGTAACATAAGTCGCTTTTATAAAACGAACTAAGACTTTTGGCATCTGTTTATTGAAAGTTTTCTCGTTTGGGGGCATAAAATCGTTTGAAATTAACAGTTCTGGTCAAAACTATAACGTAAATTATTTCTTTGTATCACTTTAAAGATTTGCGTTATAGTCTTGACGAGAACTGTTAATTTCAAACGATTCTATGCTTTGAAACCAGTATACTTTCACTGAACAGAGGCAAAACGTCTGATTTCGCCTTTAAAAAACGATTTATGTCACAGTTTGGATTAAAACCAATGATTTTCGTTTATTCATTGTTACAAACAAGAAACCTTACATCAAAGAAACTGAAAACCTCTTATTCAGGCCCAGAAAATCAAATTACGTTTCAGTCTAGACACAAATTGCTTATTTTAGACGATTCTTTCTTTTGAACACGAAAACTTACATTAAAAAGATTAAAAACGTCTTATTCTGGCTCAAAACTGCAAATTATGTATTACTTTGGATAAAAGCAGTTTATCCTGATTACTCCTTTGCTTAGAATAGAGCAAACTTGTATAAAACTTAATGAAAACTTTAAATTTCGTCTCAAAGAAATAATTTACGTTATAGTTTTGACCAGAACTGTTAATTTCAAACGATTTTATGCCCCCAAACGAAAAAACTTTCACTAAACAAATGCCAAACGTCTTAGTTCGTTTTATAAAAGCGACTTATGTAACAGTTGATAAAATTTCCAACAAAGTAATTATTTGCATTTTTCTTGTAGGACCAAGCATAAGCAAGTTATAGAGATGAATATAAATAATATCTAACAAAAATTTGCTTTAAAATAAAATGTTTGAAAAACTGAAATTAAACTAAATTAATTGTGTCTAACACTTTAGTGGAGGAAAAAGGAGAAGACATAAAAGTCTCTAAAGGTTTCAGAATCGTCTTTAGTCGTCATATTAATAACAATAACATTAATAAACTAATAGTACTAAATTTGCTTATATGCAAACGCTGCATTAAGGTAATAGTTTTTTGGTTTCTTGCTTATATCTCGAAAACAGTTACTCCTATCAAGTTTTACCTTTTCCCCAAAATTAAAGATGATAAAATTTCCTGCAAAATAGTTATTTGCATTTTTCATGTAGAACAAACCATAAGCGAGATATAAGTTTGAAAATAATTAATAATTAAAAAAAAATGTGTTTTAACAGAAAATGTCTTGTGATTTAAAATACACTTAATTTATTGGGTCCAATACTTAATTAGAAGAAAAAGGAGGTGCAAATAACTATTTTGTTGGAAATTTTATTAGCTTTAATTGTGAAAGAAAGATAAAATTTGATAGGAGTAACTGTTTTCGAGATATAAGCAAAAAACCAATAAGAAAACTAACTGTAACTGAACAAAAATGTAATTCAGTTTTCAATGTTTGAGACGAAGACAAAAATGCAGCATTTAAAAACGACTCTGAAAACTTCAGTGACTTTTATGTCACCTCCTTTTTCTTCTAATAAAGTATTGGACCCAATAATTTAAGTGAATTATAAATCACAAGACATTTTCTGTTAAAACACTTTTTTTTAATTATTAATTACTTTCAAACTTATATCTCGCTTAAATTTAGTCTCAAAGAAATAATTTACGTTATAGTTTTGACCAGCACTGTTTATTTCAAACGAATTTATGATTCGAAACTAATGAACTTTTATGGGGCAGATGCAAAACCACATATTACCATATAAAGCGTTGTTTTAAAGCAAAGTATTACCTTTTGCAACAAGAAATTTCACGTCAAAGAAACTGAAAACTTCGTATCCATGCATAAATAACGAATTACGTATCAGTTTAGGCAAATACAGCTTATTTTAAACGATTCATTGCTATAAACAAGAAAAATTTTATCAAGCATATTGAAAACGTCTTATTCTCGAAAATAAGAGCAAATTATGTATCAGTTTTGACAAAAGCGGATTACTCTGTTTGATTCTATGCTTAGAGTAGAGTAAACTACTATAAAACGTAATGAAAACTCTATATTCAAGCTCAAAAGAACAAATTACGTTATAGTTTTGGCAAAAAAAAAATATTTCGGACGATTACATACTTCGAAGTAAGCAAACTTTAATTGAACAAGTGCAAAAGCTAATACTTTGCTTTAAAATAACGATTTATGTGGTAATATGGTATTTTGCATCTGTCCTATAAAAGTTTACTCGTTTCGCTCCATTGAATCATTCGAAATAAATTATTTTGACACAACAACAACGAAAATAATTTGTTTTTGTTTAAACTGTAACATAAGTCGCTTTTATAAAACGAACTAAGACTTTTGGCATCTGTTTATTGAAAGTTTTCTCGTTTGGGGGCATAAAATCGTTTGAAATTAACAGTTCTGGTCAAAACTATAACGTAAATTATTTCTTTGTATCACTTTAAAGATTTGCGTTATAGTCTTGACGAGAACTGTTAATTTCAAACGATTCTATGCTTTGAAACCAGTATACTTTCACTGAACAGAGGCAAAACGTCTGATTTCGCCTTTAAAAAACGATTTATGTCACAGTTTGGATTAAAACCAATGATTTTCGTTTATTCATTGTTACAAACAAGAAACCTTACATCAAAGAAACTGAAAACCTCTTATTCAGGCACAGAAAATCAAATTACGTTTCAGTCTAGACACAAATTGCTTATTTTAGACGATTCTTTCTTTTGAACACGAAAACTTACATTAAAAAGATTAAAAACGTCTTATTCTGGCTCAAAACTGCAAATTATGTATTACTTTGGATAAAAGCAGTTTATCCTGATTACTCCTTTGCTTAGAATAGAGCAAACTTGTATAAAACTTAATGAAAACTTTAAATTTCGTCTCAAAGAAATAATTTACGTTATAGTTTTGACCAGAACTGTTAATTTCAAACGATTTTATGCCCCCAAACGAAAAAACTTTCACTAAACAAATGCCAAACGTCTTAGTTCGTTTTATAAAAGCGACTTATGTAACAGTTTAAACAAAAACAAATTATTTTCGTTGTTGTTGTGTCAAAATAATTTATTTCGAATGATTCAATGGAGCGAAACGAGTAAACTTTTATAGGACAGATGCAAAATACCATATTACCACATAAATCGTTATTTTAAAGCAAAGTATTAGCTTTTGCACTTGTTCAATTAAAGTTTGCTTACTTCGAAGTATGTAATCGTCCGAAATATTTTTTTTTGCCAAAACTATAACGTAATTTGTTCTTTTGAGCTTGAATATAGAGTTTTCATTACGTTTTATAGTAGTTTACTCTACTCTAAGCATAGAATCAAACAGAGTAATCCGCTTTTGTCAAAACTGATACATAATTTGCTCTTATTTTCGAGAATAAGACGTTTTCAATATGCTTGATAAAATTTTTCTTGTTTATAGCAATGAATCGTTTAAAATAAGCTGTATTTGCCTAAACTGATACGTAATTCGTTATTTATGCATGGATACGAAGTTTTCAGTTTCTTTGACGTGAAATTTCTTGTTGCAAAAGGTAATACTTTGCTTTAAAACAACGCTTTATATGGTAATATGTGGTTTTGCATCTGCCCCATAAAAGTTCATTAGTTTCGAATCATAAATTCGTTTGAAATAAACAGTGCTGGTCAAAACTATAACGTAAATTATTTCTTTGAGACTAAATTTAAAGTTTTCATTAAATTTTATACAAGTTTACTCTATTCTAAGTAAAGGAGTAATCAGGATAAATTGCTTTTATCTAGAGTAATATATAATTTGCAGTTTTCAGCCAGAATAAGACGTTTTTAATCTATTTAATGTAAGTTTTCGTGTTCAAAACAAAGGATCGTCTAAAATAAGCAGCTTTTGTCCAGACTGAAACGTAATTCGAATTTCTGTGCCTGAATAAGGGGTTTTCAGTTTCTTTGATGTAAGGTTTCTTGTTTGTAACAATGAATTAACAAAAATAATTGGTTTTTATCCAAACTGTGTCATGAATCAGCTTCAAGACTATAACGCAAATCTTTTGTTTTGTGCTAAAATAAGACGTTTTTAGTCAGTTTGATATAAATTTTCTTGTTCAAAGCAAAATATTGTCGAAAATCAACCGTTTTTGTCTAAACTGATACAAAATTCGGTGGTTTGTGTCCGAATACAAAGTTTTCAGAATCTTTAATGTTAGGTTTGCTGCTTCTAACAAAGAATCAACGAAAATATTTTGTTTTAATACAAACTGCAATATAAAATGTCTTTATAGGACAAAACATGATGTTTGGCATCTGTTTAATAAAAATTTACTCGTTTGGAAGCATAGAATCATTCCAAATAAGCTATTCTCGTCGAAACTATAATGTAATTAGTATTTTGTGCTAGAATACAGCGTTTTTGTTAGATTTATTAACAATTTTGTCTATTTTAAGCAATGAAACGAATAGGATTAGCTGCCTTTATCTAAAGTGATACATAAATTGCTCTTTTATGCCAGATTAATACGTTTTTAGTCTGTTCGATGTAAGTTTTCTTGTTCAAAGCAAAAGATCGTCTAAAATAAGCCGTTTTTGTTTGAACTGATGAACAATTCAGACTGAGAGTCAACAAAAATAATTTATTTTAATCCAAACTGATACTTTTTGACCCTATAAGAGTCCTATAAGAGTCCGAGATACGCCGTTCTCGTCAAGTCTATAACGTAATTCGTTTTTTTGTGTCAGAATACGTTTTCTGTCTGTTTAATATAAGTTTTTAATAATAATAATAATAATAACAATAATAATAATAATAATAATAATAATAATAATAATAATAATAATAATAATAATAATAATAATAATAATAATAATAATAATAATAATAATAAAAATAATAATAATAATAATAGTAATAATAATAATAATAAAAATAATAATAGTAATAAAAGTAGGCTTAGTTTTCTAAGCAAACATGAAGCTCTTTTTGTGTTATATGAGCGTTTTCTCATTTCTATGCAAGAAATCATCTGTGATCTGTGTTTTTAGGCAAGAAATTGTCTAAAATTAATAACTCATTTTAAAACTGGTATAAAAACATTTACTATACAAAAGTTAATAATAATAATAATAATAATAATAATAATAATAGTAATAAAAAATAATAATAATAATAATAATAATAATAATAATAATAATAATAATAATAATAATGATAATAATACTTATAATAATGAATTTCTTTCTAAATTAAAGCTTAGTTTTTCTAAGCAAAAATGATGCTTATTTTGTGTTATCTGAGCGTTTTCTCATTTCTATGCAAGAGATCATATGCGATCTATGTTTTTAGGCAAGAAATTGTCTAAATTAATATAACTCATTTTAAAACTGGTACAAAAACATTTACTATACAAAAGTTATAATCGGTTTTTAATAATAATAATATTAATAATAATAATAATAATAATAGTAATAATAATAATAATAATAATAATAAATATAATAATAATAGTAGTAATAAAAGTAAGCTTAGTTTTCTAAGCAAAAATGAAGCTTATTTTGTGTTATATGAGCGTTTTCTCATTTCTATGCAAAAGATCATGTGTGATCTGTGTTTTTAGGCAATCTAAGCCATTTTATAGTTTTTAGGCAAGAAATTGGCTAAAATTAATCACTCATTTTAAAACTGGTATAAAAACAATACTATACAAAAGTTATAATCGGTTTTTAATAATAATAATAATAATAATAATAATAATAACAATAATAATAATAATAATAATAATAATAATAATAATAATAATAATAATAATAATAACAATAATAATAATAATAATAATTAAAATAATAATAATAGTAATAAAAGTAAGCTTAGTTTTCTAAGCAAAAATAAAGCTTATTTTGTGTGTTATATGAGTGTTTTTAGGCAAGAAATTGTCTAAAATTAATAACTCATTTTAAAACTGGTATAAAAACATTTACTATACAAAAGTTAATAATAATAATAATAATAATAATAATAATAATAATAGTAATAAAAGAAATAATAATAATAATAATAATAATAATAATAATGATAATAATACTTATAATAATGAATTTCTTTCTAAATTAAAGCTTAGTTTTTCTAAGCAAAAATGATGCTTATTTTGTGTTATCTGAGCGTTTTCTCATTTCTATGCAAGAGATCATCTGTGATCTGTGTTTTTAGACAAGAAATTGTCTAAAATTAATAACTCATTTTAAAACTGGTATAAAAACATTTACTATACAAAAGTTATAATCGGTTTTTAATAATAATAATATTAATAATAATAATAATAATAATAATAATAATAATAATAATAATAATAATAATAATAATAGTAATAATAATAATAATAATAATAAAAATAATAATAATAGTAGTAATAAAAGTAAGCTTAGTTTTCTAAGCAAAAATGAAGCTTATTTTGTGTGTTATATGAGCGTTTTCTCATTTCTATGCAAGAGATCATCTGTGATCTGTGTTTTTAGACAAGAAATTGTCTAAAATTAATAACTCATTTTAAAACTGGTATAAAAACATTTACTATACAAAAGTTATAATCGGTTTTTAATAATAATAATAATAATAATAATAATAATAATAATAATAATAATAATAATAATAATAATAATAATAATAATAATAGTAATAATAATAATAATAATAATAATAATAATAATAATAAAAATAATAATAATAGTAGTAATAAAAGTAAGCTTAGTTTTCTAAGCAAAAATGAAGCTTATTTTGTGTTATATGAGCGTTTTCTCATTTCTATGCAAAAGATCATGTGTGATGTGTGTTTTTAGGCAATCTAAGCCATTTTATAGTTTTTAATATTTAACAAAAATTTGCTTTAAAATAAAATGTTTGAAAAACTGAAATTAAACTAAATTAATTGTGTCTAACACTTTAGTAGAGGAAAAAGGAGGAGACATAAAAGTCACTAAGGTCTTAGAGTTGTCTTTAGTCGTCTTATTAATAACAATAACATTTATAATAACATTACTAGTAGTACTAAATTTGCTTATATGCAAGCGCTTAATTAAAGTAACAGTTTTTTTGTTTTTTGCTTATATCTCGAAAACAGTTACTCCTATCAATTTTTACTTTTTCACCAAAATTAAAGGTGATAAAATTTCCTACAAAATAGTTATTTGCATTTTTCATGTAGAACTAACCATAAGCGAGATATAAGTTTGAAAGTAATTAATAATTAAAAAAAAGTGTTTTACAGAAAATGTCTTGTGATTTATAATACACTTAATTTATTGGGTCCAATACTTTATTAGAAGAAAAAGGAGGTGACATAAAAGTCACTGAAGTTTTCAGAGTCGTTTTTAAATGCTGCATTTTTGTCTTCGTCTCAAACATTGAAAACTGAATTACATTTTTGTTCAGTAACAGTTACAGTTTTCTTATTGGTTTTTTGCTTATATCTCGAAAACAGTTACTCCTATCAAATTTTATCTTTCTTTCACAATTAAAGCTAATAAAATTTCCAACAAAATAGTTATTTGCACCTCCTTTTTCTTCTAATTAAGTATTGGACCCAATAAATTAAGTGTATTTTAAATCACATTTTTCTGTTAAAACACATTTTTTTTTAATTATTAATTATTTTCAAACTTATATCTCGCTTATGGTTTGTTCTACATGAAAAATGCAAATAACTATTTTGCAGGAAATTTTATCATCTTTAATTTTGGTGAAAAGTTAAAAATTGATAGGAGTTAAAGATTATTTATATCCAACTCTATAACTCGCTTATGGTTGGTCCTACAAAAAAATGCAAATAACTATTTTGTAGGAAATTTTATCAGCTTTAATTTTGAAAAAAAGATAAAAATTGATGGAAGTAACTGTTTTCGAGATATAAGCAAGAGACCAATAAGAAAACTGTAACTGTTACTGAACAAAAATGTAATTCAGTTTTCAATGTTTGAGACGAAGACGAAAATGCAGCATTATTATTATTATTAATGTTATTGTTATTAATATGACGACTAAAAACGACTCTGAAGTCTTTGGTGACTTTTATGTCTTCTCTTTTTCCTATACTAAAGTGTTAGACTCAATTAATTTAGTTTAATTTCGGTTTTTCAAACATTATATTTTAAAGCAAATTTTTGTTAAAGATTATTTCTATCCAACTCTATAACTCGCTTATGGTTGGTCCTACAAAAAAAATGCCAATAACTATTTTGTAGGAAATTTTATCAGCTTTAATTTTGAAAGAAAGATAAAAATTGATAGGAGTAATTGTTTTCGAGATATAAGCAAAAAACCAAAGTAAAAACTGTTACAGTTACTGAACAAAAATGTAAGTTTTCGAGATATAAGCAAGAAACTGTTACCTTAATTAAGCGCTTGCATATAAGCAAATTTAGTACTATTAGTATTATTATTATTAATGTTATTGTTATTGATATGACGACTAAGAACGACTCTCAAGACTTTGGTGACTTTTATGTCACCTCCTTATTCTTCTAATAAAGTATTGGACCCAATAAATTAAGTGTACTTTAAATCACAAGACATTTTCTGTTAAAGCACTTTTTTTTTAAATATTAATTATTTTTAAACTTATATCTCGCTTATGGTTAGTCCTACATGAAAAATGCAAATTACTATTTTGTAGGAAATTTTATTTTTTAGTTTTTCAAACATTTTATTTTAAAGCAAGTTTTTGTTAAATATTATTTATATCCAACTCTATAACTCGCTTATGGTTGGTCCTACAAGAAAAATGCAAATAACTATTTTGTAGGAAATTTTATCAGCTTTAATTTTGAAAGAAAGATAAAAATTGATAGGAATAATTGTTTTCGAGATATAAGCAAAAAACCAAAGTGAAAACTGTTACAGTAACTAAACAAAAATGTAATTCAGTTTTTAATGTTTGAGACGAAGACGAAAATGCAGCATTTAAAAACGACTCTAAAGACTTCTGTGACTTTTAAGTCACCTCCTTTTTCTTCTAATAATGTATTGGACCCAAAAAATTAAGTGTATTTTAAATCACAAGACATTTTCTGTTAAAGCACTTTTTTTTTAAATATTGATTATTTTCAAACTTATATCTCGCTTATGGTTAGTCCTACATGAAAAATGCAAATAACTATTTTGTAGGAAATTTTATCAGCTTTAATTTTGAAAGAAAGATAAAAATTAATAGGAGTAACTGTTTTCGAGATATAAGCAAAAAACCAATAAGAAAACTGTAACTGTTACTGAACAAAAATGTAATTCAGTTTTCAATGTTTGAGACGAAGACGAAAATGCAGCATTATTATTATTATTAATGTTATTGTTATTAATATGACGACTAAAAACGACTCTGAAGTCTTTGGTGACTTTTATGTCTTCTCCTTTTTCCTATACTAAAGTGTTAGACTCAATTAATTTAGTTTAATTTCGGTTTTTCAAACATTATATTTTAAAGCAAATTTTTGTTAAAGATTATTTATATCCAACTCTATAACTCGCTTATGGTTGGTCTTACAAAAGAAATGCAAATAACTATTTTGTAGGAAATTTTATCAGCTTTAATTTTGAAAGAAAGATAAAAATTGATAGGAGTAATTGTTTTCGAGATATAAGCAAAAAACCAAAGTAAAAACTGTTACAGTTACTGAACAAAAATGTAAGTTTTCGAGATATAAGCAAGAAACTCTTACCTTAATTAAGCGCTTGCATATAAGCAAATTTAGTACTATTAGTATTATTATTATTTATGTTATTGTTATCAATATGACGACTAAGAACGACTCTCAAGATTTTGGTGACTTTTAGGTCACCTCCTTTTTCTTCTAATAAAGTATTGGACCCAATAAATTAAGTGTATTTTAAATCACAAGACATTTTCTGTTAAAGCACTTTTTTTTTAAATATTAATTATTTTCAAACTTATATCTCGCTTATGGTTAGTCCTACATGAAAAATGCAAATTACTATTTTGTAGGAAATTTTATTTTTTAGTTTTTCAAACATTTTATTTTAAAGCAAGTTTTTGTTAAATATTATTTATATCCAACTCTATAACTCGCTTATGGTTGGTCCTACAAGAAAAATGCAAATAACTATTTTGTAGGAAATTTTATCAGCTTTAATTTTAGTAAACAGATAAAAATTGATAGGAGTAACTGTTTTCGAGATATAAGCAAGAAACCAAAAAACTGTTACCTTAATAAAGCGCTTACATGTAAGCAAATTTAGTACTATTAGTATTATTATTATTAATGTTATTGTTATTAATATGACGACTAAAAACGACTCTGAAGACTTTGGTGACTTTTATGTCTTCTCCTTTTACCTATACTAAAGTGTTAGACACAATTAATTTAGTTTAATTTCAGTATTTCAAACATTTTATTTTAAAGCAAATTTTTGTTAAATATTATTTATATCTATCTCTATAACTCGCTTATGCTTGGTCCTACAAGAAAAATACAAATAACTATTTTGTAGGAAATTTTATCAGCTTTAATTTTAGTAAAAAGATAAAAATTGATAGGAGTAACTGTTTTCGAGATATAAGCAAGAAACCAAAAAACTGTTACCTTAATAAAGCGCTTGCATATAAGCAAATTTAGTACTATTAGTATTATTATTATTAATGTTATTGTTATTAATATGACGACTAAAAACTACTCTGAAGACTTTGGTGACTTTTATGTCTTCTCCTTTTTCCTATACTAAAGTGTTAGACACAATTAATTTAGTTTAATTTCAGTATATCAAACATTTTATTTTAAAGCAAATTTTTGTTAAATTTTATTTATATCTATCTCTATAACTCGCTTATGCTTGGTCCTACAAGAAAAATACAAATAACTATTTTGTAGGAAATTTTATCAGCTTTAATTTTAGTAAAAAGATAAAAATTGATAGGAGTAACTGTTTTTGAGATATAAGCAAGAAACCAAAAAACTGTTACCTTAATAAAGCGCTTGCATATAAGCAAATTTAGTACTATTAGTATTATTATTATTAATGTTATTGTTATTAATATGACGACTAAAAACGACTCTGAAGACTTTAGTGACCTTTATGTCTTCTCCTTTTTCCTCTACTAAAGTGTTAGACACAATTAATTTAGTTTAATTTTAGTTTTTCAAACATTTTATTTTAAAGCAAATTTTTGTTAAAGATTATTTATATCCAACTCTATAACTCGCTTATGGTTGGTCCTACAAAAAAATGCAAATAACTATTTTGTAGGAAATGTTATCAGCTTTAATTTTGAAAAAAGATAAAAATTGAAAGGAGTAACTGTTTTCGAGATATAAGCAAGAAACCAAAAAACTATTACCTTAATTCAGCGTTTGCATATAAGCAAATTTAGTACTATTAGTTTTATTATTATTAATGTTATTGTTATTAATATGACGACTAAAGACGATTCTGAAACCTTTAGGGACTTTTACGTCTTCTCCTTTTTCCTCCACTAAAGTGTTAGGCACAATTAATTTTGTTTAATTTCAGTTTTTCAAACATTTTATTTTAAAGCAAATTTTTGTTAGATATTATTTATATCCCTCTCTATAACTCGCTTATGCTTGTTCCTACAAGAAAAATGCAAATAATTACTTTGTTGGAAATTTTATCAGCTTTAATTTTGAAAGAAAGATAAAATTTGATAGGTGTAACTGTTTTCGAGAAATAAGCAAAAAACCAATAAGAAAACTGTAACTGTTACTGAACAAAAATGTAATTCAGTTTTCAATGTTTTAGACGAAGACGAAAATGCAGCATTTAAAAACGACTCTGAAGACTTCAGTGACTTTTATGTCACCTCCTTTTTCTTCTAATAAAGTATTGGACCCAATAAATTAAGTGTATTTTAAATCACAAGGCATTTTCTGTTAAAGCACTTTTGTTTTAAATATTAATTATTTTCAAACTTATATCTCGCTTATGGTTAGTCGTACATGAAAAATGCAAATAACTATTTTGTAGGAAATTTTATCAGCTTTAATTTTAGTAAAAAATTGATAGGAGTAACTGTTTTCGAGATATAAGCTAGAAACCAAAAAACTGTTACCTTAATTAAGCGCTTGCATATAAGCAAATTTAGTACTATTGGTATTATTATTATTAATGTTATTGTTATTAATATGACGACTAAAAACGACTCTGAAGACTTTAGTGACCTTTATGTCTTCTCCTTTTTCCTCTACTTAAGTGTTAGACACAATTAATTTAGTTTAATTTTAGTTTTTCAAACATTTTATTTTAAAGCAAATTTTTGTTAAAGATTATTTATATCCAACTCTATAACTCGCTTATGGTTGATCTTACAAAAGAAATGCAAATAACTATTTTGTAGGAAATTTTATCAGCTTTAATTTTGAAAGAAAGATAAAAATTGATAGGAGTAATTGTTTTCGAGATATAAGCAAAAAACCAAAGTAAAAACTGTTACAGTTACTGAACAAAAATGTAATTCAGTTTTCAATGTTTGAGACGAAGTCGAAAATGCAGCATTTAAAAACGACTCTGAAGACTTCAGCGACTTTTATGTCACCTCCTTTTTCTTCTAATAAAGTATTGGACCCAATAAATTAAGTATATTTTAAATCACAAGACATTTTCTGTTAAAGCACTTTTTTTTAAATATTAATAATTTTTAAACTTATATCTCGCTTATGGTTAGTCTTATATGAAAAATGCAAATAACTATTTTGTAGAAAATTTTATCAGCTTTAATTTTAGTAAAATGATAAAAATTGATATAAGTAAGTATTTTCGAGACATAAGCAAGAAAGCAAAAAACTGTTACCTTAATTAAGCGTTTGCATGTAAGCAAATTTAGTACTATTAATATTATTATTATTAATGTTATTGTTATTAATATGACGACTAAAGACGACTCTGAAACCTTTAGTGACATTTATGTCTTCTCCTTTTTCCTCTACTAAAGTGTTAGACACAATTAATTTAGTTTAATTTTAGTTTTTCAAACATTTTATTTTAAAGCAAGTTTTTGTTAAATATTATTTATATCTAACTCTAGAACTCGCTTATGGTTGGTCCTACAAGAAAAATGCAAATAACTATTTTGTAGGAAATTTTATCAGCTTTAATTTTGAAAGAAAGATAATTGATAGGAGTAACTGTTTTCGAGATATAAGCAAAAAACCAATAAGAAAACTGTACCTGTTACTGAACAAAAATGTAATTCAGTTTTCAATGTTTGAGACGAAGACGAAAATGCAGCGTTATTATTATTATTAATGTTATTGTTATTAATATGACGACTAAAAACGACTCTGAAGGCTTTGGTGACTTTTATGTTTTCTCCTTTTTCCAATATTAAAGTGTTAGACTCAATTAATTTAGTTTAATTTCGGTTTTTCAAACATTATATTTTAAAGCAAATTTTTGTTAAAGATTATTTATATCCAACTCTATAACTCGCTTATGGTTGGTCTTACAAAAGAAATGCAAATAACTATTTTGTAGGAAATTTTATCAGCTTTAATTTTGAAAGAAAGATAAAAATTGATAGGAGTAATTGTTTTCGAGATATAAGCAAAAAACCAAAGTAAAAACTGTTACAGTTACTGAACAAAAATGTAAGTTTTCGAGATATAAGCAAGAAACTGTTACCTTAATTAAGCGCTTGCATATAAGCAAATTTAGTACTATTAGTATTATTATTATTAATGTTATTGTTATTGATATGACGACTAAGAACGACTCTCAAGACTTTGGTGACTTTTATGTCACCTCCTTATTCTTCTAATAAAGTATTGGACCCAATAAATTAAGTGTACTTTAAATCACAAGACATTTTCTGTTAAAGCACTTTTTTTTTAAATATTAATTATTTTTAAACTTATATCTCGCTTATGGTTAGTCCTACATGAAAAATGCAAATTACTATTTTGTAGGAAATTTTATTTTTTAGTTTTTCAAACATTTTATTTTAAAGCAAGTTTTTGTTAAATATTATTTATATCCAACTCTATAACTCGCTTATGGTTGGTCCTACAAGAAAAATGCAAATAACTATTTTGTAGGAAATTTTATCAGCTTTAATTTTGAAAGAAAGATAAAAATTGATAGGAATAATTGTTTTCGAGATATAAGCAAAAAACCAAAGTGAAAACTGTTACAGTAACTAAACAAAAATGTAATTCAGTTTTTAATGTTTGAGACGAAGACGAAAATGCAGCATTTAAAAACGACTCTAAAGACTTCTGTGACTTTTAAGTCACCTCCTTTTTCTTCTAATAATGTATTGGACCCAAAAAATTAAGTGTATTTTAAATCACAAGACATTTTCTGTTAAAGCACTTTTTTTTTAAATATTGATTATTTTCAAACTTATATCTCGCTTATGGTTAGTCCTACATGAAAAATGCAAATAACTATTTTGTAGGAAATTTTATCAGCTTTAATTTTGAAAGAAAGATAAAAATTAATAGGAGTAACTGTTTTCGAGATATAAGCAAAAAACCAATAAGAAAACTGTAACTGTTACTGAACAAAAATGTAATTCAGTTTTCAATGTTTGAGACGAAGACGAAAATGCAGCATTATTATTATTATTAATGTTATTGTTATTAATATGACGACTAAAAACGACTCTGAAGTCTTTGGTGACTTTTATGTCTTCTCCTTTTTCCTATACTAAAGTGTTAGACTCAATTAATTTAGTTTAATTTCGGTTTTTCAAACATTATATTTTAAAGCAAATTTTTGTTAAAGATTATTTATATCCAACTCTATAACTCGCTTATGGTTGGTCTTACAAAAGAAATGCAAATAACTATTTTGTAGGAAATTTTATCAGCTTTAATTTTGAAAGAAAGATAAAAATTGATAGGAGTAATTGTTTTCGAGATATAAGCAAAAAACCAAAGTAAAAACTGTTACAGTTACTGAACAAAAATGTAAGTTTTCGAGATATAAGCAAGAAACTCTTACCTTAATTAAGCGCTTGCATATAAGCAAATTTAGTACTATTAGTATTATTATTATTTATGTTATTGTTATCAATATGACGACTAAGAACGACTCTCAAGATTTTGGTGACTTTTAGGTTACCTCCTTTTTCTTCTAATAAAGTATTGGACCCAATAAATTAAGTGTATTTTAAATCACAAGACATTTTCTGTTAAAGCACTTTTTTTTTAAATATTAATTATTTTCAAACTTATATCTCGCTTATGGTTAGTCCTACATGAAAAATGCAAATTACTATTTTGTAGGAAATTTTATTTTTTAGTTTTTCAAACATTTTATTTTAAAGCAAGTTTTTGTTAAATATTATTTATATCCAACTCTATAACTCGCTTATGGTTGGTCCTACAAGAAAAATGCAAATAACTATTTTGTAGGAAATTTTATCAGCTTTAATTTTAGTAAACAGATAAAAATTGATAGGAGTAACTGTTTTCGAGATATAAGCAAGAAACCAAAAAACTGTTACCTTAATAAAGCGCTTACATGTAAGCAAATTTAGTACTATTAGTATTATTATTATTAATGTTATTGTTATTAATATGACGACTAAAAACGACTCTGAAGACTTTGGTGACTTTTATGTCTTCTCCTTTTACCTATACTAAAGTGTTAGACACAATTAATTTAGTTTAATTTCAGTATTTCAAACATTTTATTTTAAAGCAAATTTTTGTTAAATATTATTTATATCTATCTCTATAACTCGCTTATGCTTGGTCCTACAAGAAAAATACAAATAACTATTTTGTAGGAAATTTTATCAGCTTTAATTTTAGTAAAAAGATAAAAATTGATAGGAGTAACTGTTTTCGAGATATAAGCAAGAAACCAAAAAACTGTTACCTTAATAAAGCGCTTGCATATAAGCAAATTTAGTACTATTAGTATTATTATTATTAATGTTATTGTTATTAATATGACGACTAAAAACTACTCTGAAGACTTTGGTGACTTTTATGTCTTCTCCTTTTTCCTATACTAAAGTGTTAGACACAATTAATTTAGTTTAATTTCAGTATATCAAACATTTTATTTTAAAGCAAATTTTTGTTAAATTTTATTTATATCTATCTCTATAACTCGCTTATGCTTGGTCCTACAAGAAAAATACAAATAACTATTTTGTAGGAAATTTTATCAGCTTTAATTTTAGTAAAAAGATAAAAATTGATAGGAGTAACTGTTTTTGAGATATAAGCAAGAAACCAAAAAACTGTTACCTTAATAAAGCGCTTGCATATAAGCAAATTTAGTACTATTAGTATTATTATTATTAATGTTATTGTTATTAATATGACGACTAAAAACGACTCTGAAGACTTTAGTGACCTTTATGTCTTCTCCTTTTTCCTCTACTAAAGTGTTAGACACAATTAATTTAGTTTAATTTTAGTTTTTCAAACATTTTATTTTAAAGCAAATTTTTGTTAAAGATTATTTATATCCAACTCTATAACTCGCTTATGGTTGGTCCTACAAAAAAATGCAAATAACTATTTTGTAGGAAATGTTATCAGCTTTAATTTTGAAAAAAGATAAAAATTGAAAGGAGTAACTGTTTTCGAGATATAAGCAAGAAACCAAAAAACTATTACCTTAATTCAGCGTTTGCATATAAGCAAATTTAGTACTATTAGTTTTATTATTATTAATGTTATTGTTATTAATATGACGACTAAAGACGATTCTGAAACCTTTAGGGACTTTTACGTCTTCTCCTTTTTCCTCCACTAAAGTGTTAGGCACAATTAATTTTGTTTAATTTCAGTTTTTCAAACATTTTATTTTAAAGCAAATTTTTGTTAGATATTATTTATATCCCTCTCTATAACTCGCTTATGCTTGTTCCTACAAGAAAAATGCAAATAATTACTTTGTTGGAAATTTTATCAGCTTTAATTTTGAAAGAAAGATAAAATTTGATAGGTGTAACTGTTTTCGAGAAATAAGCAAAAAACCAATAAGAAAACTGTAACTGTTACTGAACAAAAATGTAATTCAGTTTTCAATGTTTTAGACGAAGACGAAAATGCAGCATTTAAAAACGACTCTGAAGACTTCAGTGACTTTTATGTCACCTCCTTTTTCTTCTAATAAAGTATTGGACCCAATAAATTAAGTGTATTTTAAATCACAAGGCATTTTCTGTTAAAGCACTTTTGTTTTAAATATTAATTATTTTCAAACTTATATCTCGCTTATGGTTAGTCGTACATGAAAAATGCAAATAACTATTTTGTAGGAAATTTTATCAGCTTTAATTTTAGTAAAAAATTGATAGGAGTAACTGTTTTCGAGATATAAGCTAGAAACCAAAAAACTGTTACCTTAATTAAGCGCTTGCATATAAGCAAATTTAGTACTATTGGTATTATTATTATTAATGTTATTGTTATTAATATGACGACTAAAAACGACTCTGAAGACTTTAGTGACCTTTATGTCTTCTCCTTTTTCCTCTACTTAAGTGTTAGACACAATTAATTTAGTTTAATTTTAGTTTTTCAAACATTTTATTTTAAAGCAAATTTTTGTTAAAGATTATTTATATCCAACTCTATAACTCGCTTATGGTTGATCTTACAAAAAAATGCAAATAACTATTTTGTAGGAAATTTTATCAGCTTTAATTTTGAAAGAAAGATAAAAATTGATAGGAGTAATTGTTTTCGAGATATAAGCAAAAAACCAAAGTAAAAACTGTTACAGTTACTGAACAAAAATGTAATTCAGTTTTCAATGTTTGAGACGAAGTCGAAAATGCAGCATTTAAAAACGACTCTGAAGACTTCAGCGACTTTTATGTCACCTCCTTTTTCTTCTAATAAAGTATTGGACCCAATAAATTAAGTATATTTTAAATCACAAGACATTTTCTGTTAAAGCACTTTTTTTTAAATATTAATAATTTTTAAACTTATATCTCGCTTATGGTTAGTCTTATATGAAAAATGCAAATAACTATTTTGTAGAAAATTTTATCAGCTTTAATTTTAGTAAAATGATAAAAATTGATATAAGTAAGTATTTTCGAGACATAAGCAAGAAAGCAAAAAACTGTTACCTTAATTAAGCGTTTGCATGTAAGCAAATTTAGTACTATTAATATTATTATTATTAATGTTATTGTTATTAATATGACGACTAAAGACGACTCTGAAACCTTTAGTGACATTTATGTCTTCTCCTTTTTCCTCTACTAAAGTGTTAGACACAATTAATTTAGTTTAATTTTAGTTTTTCAAACATTTTATTTTAAAGCAAGTTTTTGTTAAATATTATTTATATCTAACTCTAGAACTCGCTTATGGTTGGTCCTACAAGAAAAATGCAAATAACTATTTTGTAGGAAATTTTATCAGCTTTAATTTTGAAAGAAAGATAATTGATAGGAGTAACTGTTTTCGAGATATAAGCAAAAAACCAATAAGAAAACTGTACCTGTTACTGAACAAAAATGTAATTCAGTTTTCAATGTTTGAGACGAAGACGAAAATGCAGCGTTATTATTATTATTAATGTTATTGTTATTAATATGACGACTAAAAACGACTCTGAAGGCTTTGGTGACTTTTATGTTTTCTCCTTTTTCCAATATTAAAGTGTTAGACTCAATTAATTTAGTTTAATTTCGGTTTTTCAAACATTATATTTTAAAGCAAATTTTTGTTAAAGATTATTTATATCCAACTCTATAACTCGCTTATGGTTGGTCTTACAAAAGAAATGCAAATAACTATTTTGTAGGAAATTTTATCAGCTTTAATTTTGAAAGAAAGATAAAAATTGATAGG
Organism: Tribolium castaneum; assembly: GCF_031307605.1. Taxonomy (NCBI): domain Eukaryota; kingdom Metazoa; phylum Arthropoda; class Insecta; order Coleoptera; family Tenebrionidae; genus Tribolium; species Tribolium castaneum. The sequence continues at coordinate 9,495,326 of NC_087395.1, read as the reverse complement.
AGTAATTGTTTTCGAGATATAAGCAAAAAACTAAAGTAAAAACTGTTACAGTTACTGAACAAAAATGTAATTCAGTTTTCAATGTTTGAGAGGAAGACGAAAATGCAGCATTTAAAAACGACTCTGAAGACTTCAGCGACTTTTATGTCTCCACCTTTTTCCTCTACTAAAGTGTTAGACACAATTAATTTAGTTTAATTTCAGTTTTTCAAACATTTTATTTTAAAGCAAATTTTTGTTAAATATTAAAAACTATAAAATGGCTTAGATTGCCTAAAAACACACATCACACATGATCTTTTGCATAGAAATGAGAAAACGCTCATGTAACACACAAAATAAGCTCCATTTTTCCTTATTAAAAGTATTATTATTATTATTACTTTTGTTACTATTACTATTATTATTATTATTATTTATATTGTTATTATTATTATTGTTATTATTATTATTATTAACTTTTGTATAGTAAATGTTTTTATACCAGTTTTAAAATGAGTTATTAATTTTAGACCATTTCTTGCCTAAAAACACAGATCACAGATGATTTCTTGCATACAAATGAGAAAACACTCATATAACACACCAAATAAGCTTCATTTTTGCTTAAAAAACTAAGCTTACTTTTATTACTATTATTATTATTTTTATTATTATTATTGTTATTATTATTATTATTATTATTATTATTATTGTTATTATTATTATTATTATTATTATTATTATTATTATTATTATTATTATTATTATTATTATTATTATTATTATTATTATTATTATTATTATTATTATTATTATTATTATTATTATTATAATTATTATTATTAAAAACCGATTATAACTTTTGTATAGTATTGTTTTTATACCAGTTTTAAAATGAGTGATTAATTTTAGCCAATTTCTTGCCTAAAAACTATAAAATGGCTAAGATTGCCTAAAAACACTGATCACACATGATCTTTTGCATAGAAATGAGAAAACGCTCATATAACACAAAATAAGCTTCATTTTTGCTTAGAAAACTAAGCTTACTTTTATTACTATTATTATTATTATTATTATTATTATTATTATTATTATTATTATTATTATTATTATTATTATTATTATTATTATTATTATTATTATTATTATTATTATTATTATTATTATTATTATTATTATTATTGTTATTATTATTATTATTATTATTAAAAAGTTATATTAAACAGACAGAAAACGTCGTATTCTGACACAAAAAAACGAATTACGTTATAGACTTGACGAGAACGGCGTATCTCGGACTCTTATAGGACTCTTATAGGGTCAAAAAGTATCAGTTTGGATTAAAATAAATTATTTTTGTTAACTCTCAGTCTGAATTGTTCATCAGTTCAAACAAAAACGGCTTATTTTAGACGATCTTTTGCTTTGAACAAGAAAACTTACATCGAACAGACTAAAAACGTATTAATCTGGCATAAAAGAGCAATTTATGTATCACTTTAGATAAAGGCAGCTAATCCTATTCGTTTCATTGCTTAAAATAGACAAAATTGTTAATAAATCTAACAAAAACGCTGTATTGTAGCACAAAATACTAATTACATTATAGTTTCGACGAGAATAGCTTATTTGGAATGATTCTATGCTTCCAAACGAGTAAATTTTTATTAAACAGATGCCAAACATCATGTTTTGTCCTATGAACACATTTTATATTGCAGTTTGTATTAAAACAAAATATTTTCGTTGATTCTTTGTTAGAAGCAGCAAACCTAACATTAAAGAATCTGAAAACTTTGTATTCGGACACAAAACACCAAATTTTGAATCAGTTTAGACAAAAACGGTTGATTTTCGACAATATTTTGCTTTGAACAAGAAAACTTATATCAAACTGACTAAAAACGTCTTATTTTAGCACAAAACAAAAGATTTGCGTTATAGTCTTAAAGATGATTCATGCCACAGTTTGGATAAAAACCAAATATTTTTGTTAATTCATTGTTACAAACAAGAAACCTTACATCAAAGAAACTGAAAACCCCTTATTCAGGCACAGAAATTCGAATTACGTTTCAGTCTGGACAAAAACTGCTTATTTTAGACGATCTTTTGTCTTGAACACGAAAACTTACATTAAAAAGATTAAAAACGTCTTATTCTGGCTGAAAACTGCAAATTATATATTACTTTAGATAAAAGCAATTTATCCTGATTACTCCTTTACTTAGAATAGAGTAAACTTGTATAAAACTTAACGAAAACTTTAAATTTCGTCTCAAAGAAATAATTTACGTTATAGTTTTGACCAGCACTGTTTATTTCAAACGAATTTATGATTCGAAACTAATGAACTTTTATGGGGCAGATGCAAAACCACATATTACCATATAAAGCGTTGTTTTAAAGCAAAGTATTACCTTTTGCAACAAGAAATTTCACGTCAAAGAAACTGAAAACTTCGTATCCATGCATAAATATCGAATTACGTATCAGTTTAAGCAAATACAGCTTATTTTAAACGATTCCTTGCTATAAACAAGAAAAATTTTATCAAGCATATTGAAAACGTCTTATTCTCGAAAATTAGAGCAAATTATGTATCAGTTTTAACAAAAGCGGATTACTCTGTTTTATTCTATGCTTAGAGTAGAGTAAACTAGTATAAAACGTAATGAAAACTCTATATTCAAGCTCAAAAGAACAAATTACGTTATAGTTTTGGCAAAAAAAAATATTTCGGACGATTACTACTTCAAAGTAAGCAAACTTTAATTGAACAAGTGCAAAAGCTTTGCTTTAAAATAACGATTTATGTGGTAATATGGTATTTTGCATCTGTCCTATAAAAGTTTACTCGTTTTGCTCCATTGAATCATTCGAAATAAATTATTTTGACACAACAACGAAAATAATTTGTTTTTGTTTAAACTGTAACATAAGTCGCTTTTATAAAACGAACTAAGACGTTTGGCATCTGTTTAGTGAAAGTTTTCTCGTTTGGGGGCATAAAATCGTTTGAAATTAAAACTATAACGTAAATTATTTCTTTGTATCACTTTAAAGATTTGCGTTATAGTCTTGACGAGAACTGTTAATTTCAAACGATTCTATGGTTTGAAACCAGTATACTTTCACTGAACAGAGGCAAAACGTCTGATTTCGACTTTAAAAAACGATTTATGTCACAGTTTGGATTAAAACCAATGATTTTCGTTTATTCATTGTTACAAACAAGAAACCTTACATCAAAGAAACTGAAAACCTTTTATTCAGGCCCAGAAAATCAAATTACGTTTCAGTCTAGACACAAATTGCTTATTTTAGACGACTCTTTCTTTTGAACACGAAAACTTACATTAAAAAGATTAAAAACGTCTTATTCTGGCTCAAAACTGCAAATTATGTATTACTTTGGATAAAAGCAGTTTATCCTGATTACTCCTTTGCTTAGAATAGAGCAAACTTGTATAAAACTTAATGAAAACTTTAAATTTCGTCTCAAAGAAATAATTTACGTTATAGTTTTGACCAGAACTGTTAATTTCAAACGATTTTGTCCCCAAACGAGAAAACTTTCACTAAACAAATGCCAAACGTCTTAGTTCGTTTTATAAAAGCGACTTATGATACAGTTTAAACAAAAACAAATTATTTTCGTTGTTGTTGTGTCAAAATAATTTATTTCGAATGATTCAATGGAGCGAAACGAGTATACTTTTATAGGACAGATGCAAAATACCATATTACCACATAAATCGTTATTTTAAAGCAAAGTATTAGCTTTTGCACTTGTTCAATTAAAGTTTGCTTACTTCAAAGTATGAAATCGTCCGAAATATTTTTTTTTGCCAAAACTATAACGTAATTTGTTCTTTTGAGCTTGAATATAGAGTTTTCATTACGTTTTATAGTAGTTTACTCTACTCAGAATCAAACAGAGTAATCCGCTTTTGTTAAAACTGAAACATAATTTGCTCTTATTTTCGAGAATAAGACGTTTTCAATATGCTTGATAAAATTTTTCTTGTTTATAGCAAGGAATCGTTTAAAATAAGCTGTATTTGCCTAAACTGATACGTAATTCGATATTTATGCATGGATACGAAGTTTTCAGTTTCTTTGACGTAAAATTTCTTTGCAAAATGTAATACTTTGCTTTAAAACAACGCTTTATATGGTAATATGTGGTTTTGCATCTGCCCCATAAAAGTTCATTAGTTTCGAATCATAAATTCGTTTGAAATAAACAGTGCTGGTCAAAACTATAATGTAAATTATTTCTTTGAGACGAAATTTAAAGTTTTCATTAAGTTTTATACAAGTTTGCTCTATTCTAAGCAAAGGAGTAATCAGGATAAATTGCTTTTATCTAGAGTAATATATAATTTGCAGTTTTCAACCAGAATAAGACGTTTTTAATCTTTTTAATGTAAGTTTTCGTGTTCAAAACAAAGGATCGTCTAAAATAAGCAGTTTTTGTCCAGACTGAAACGTAATTCGAATTTCTGTGCCTGAATAAGGGGTTTTCAGTTTCTTTGATGTAAGGTTTCTTGTTTGTAACAATGAATTAACAAAAATATTTGGTTTTTATCCAAACTGTGGCATGAATCAGCTTTAAGACTATAACGCAAATCTTTTGTTTTGTGCTAAAATAAGACGTTTTTAGTCAGTTTGATATAAGTTTTCTTGTTCAAAGCAAAATATTGTCGAAAATCAACCGTTTTTGTCTAAACTGATACAAAATTCGGTGGTTTGTGTCCGAATACAAAGTTTTCAGATTCTTTAATGTTAGGTTTGCTGCTTCTAACAAAGAATCAACGAAAATATTTTGTTTTAATACAAACTGCAATATAAAATGTCTTTATAGGACAAAACATGATGTTTGGCATCTGTTTAATAAAAATTTACTCGTTTGGAAGCATAGAATCATTCCAAATAAGGTATTCTCGTCGAAACTATAATGTAAATAGTATTTTGTGCTAAAATACAGCGTTTTTGTTAGATTTTTTAACAATTTTGTCTATTTTAGGCAATGAAACGAAAAGGATTAGCTGCCTTTATCCAAAGTGATACATAAATTGCTCTTTTATGCCAGATTAATACGTTTTTAGTATATTCGATGTAAGTTTTCTTGTTCAAAGCAAAAGATCGTCTAAAATAAGCCGTTTTTGTTTGAACTGATGAACAATTCAGACTGAGAGTCAACAAAAATAATTTGTTTTAATGCAAACTGATACTTTTTGACCCTATAAGAGTCCTATAAGAGTCCGAGATACGCCGTTCTCGTCAAGTCTATAACGTAATTCGTTTTTATGTGTCAGAATACGACGTTTTCTGTCTGTTTAATATAAGTTTTTAATAATAATAATAATAATAATACTAACAATAACAATAATAATAATAATAATAATAATAATAATAATAATAATAATAATAATAATAATAAAAATAATAATAGTTATAAAAGTAAGCTTAGTTTTCTAAGCAAAAATGAAGCTTATTTTGTGTGTTATATGAGCGTTTTCTCATTTCTATGCAAGAAATCATCTGTGATGTGTTTTTAGGCAAGAAATTGTCTAAAATTAATAACTCATTTTAAAACTGGTATAAAAACATTTACTATACAAAAGTTAATAATAATAATAATAATAATAATAATAATAATAATAATAATAATAATAGTAATAATAATAATAATAATAATAATAATAATAATAGTAATAAAAGTAAGCTTAGTTTTCTAAGCAAAAATGAAGCTTATTTTGTGTGTTATATGAGCGTTTTCTCATTTCTATGCAAGAGATCATCTGTGATCTGTGTTTTTAAGCAAGAAATTGTCTAAAATTAATAACTCATTTTAAAACTGGTATAAAAACATTTACTATACAAAAGTTATAATCGGTTAATAATAATAATAATAATAATAATAATAATAATAATAGTAATAATAAAAATAATAGAAATAATAATAATAATAATAAAAATAATAATAATACTAGTAATAAAAGTAAGCTAGGTTTTCTAAGCAAAAATGAAGTTTATTTCGTGTTATATGAGCGTTTTCTCATTTCTATGCAAAAGATAATGTGTGATCTGTGTTTTTAGACAATCTAAGCCATTTTATAGTTTTTAGGCAAGAAATTGGCTAAAACTAATCACTCGTTTTAAAACTGATATAAAAACAATACTATACAAAAGTAATAATCGGTTTTTAATAATAATAATTATAATAATAATAATAATAATAATAATAATAATAATAATAATAATAATAATAATAATAATAATAATAATAATAATAATAACAATAATATTAATAAAAATAATAATAATAGTAATAAAAGTAAGCTTAGTTTTCTAAGCAAAAATGAAGCTTATTTTGTGTGTTATATGAGTGTTTTCTCATTTCTATGCAAGAAATCATCTGTGATCTGTGTTTTTAGGCAAGAAATTGTCTAAAATTAATAACTCATTTTAAAACTGGTATAAAAACATTTACTATACAAAAGTTAATAATAATAATAATAATAATAATAATAATAATAATAATAATAATAATAATAATAATAATAATAATAGTAATAGTAACAAAAGTAATAATAATAATAATACTTTTAATAAGGAAAAATGGAGCTTATTTTGTGTGTTACATGAGCGTTTTCTCATTTCTATGAAAAAGATCATGTGTGATCTGTGTTTTTAGGCAATCTAAGCCATTTTATAGTTTTTAATATTTAACAAAAATTAGCTTTAAAATAAAATGTTTGAAAAACTGAAATTAAACTAAATTGAGTCTAACACTTTAGTAGAGGAAAAAGGAGGAGACATAAAAGTCACAAAAGTCTTAGAGTTGTCTTTAGTCGTCATAATAATAACAATAACATTTATAATAGCAATACTAGTAGTACTAAATTTGCTTATATGCAAGCGCTTAATTAAGGTAACAGTTTTTTTGTTTTTTGCTTATATCTCGAAAACAGTTACTCCAATCAATTTTTACTTTTTCACCAAAATTAAAGGTGATAAAATTTCCTACAAAATAGTTATTTGCATTTTTCATGTAGAACTAACCATAAGCGAGATATAAGTTAAATAATTAATAATTGAAAAAAAGTGTTTTAACAGAGAATGTCTTGTGATTTAAAATACACTTAATTTATTGGGTCCAATACTTTATTAGAAGAAAAAAAGGTGACATAAAAGTCACTGAAGTCTTCAGAGTCGTTTTTAAATGCTGCATTTTCGTCTCAAGTTTTTAGTCGTCAAATTAATAACAATAACATTAATAATAATAATACTAATATTACTAAATTTGCTTGTATGCAAGCGCTTAATTAAGGTAACAGTTTCTTGCTTATATCTCGAAAACAGTTACTCTTAACAATTTTTATTTTTTTACTAAAATTAAAGCTGATAAAATTTCCTACAAAATAGTTATTTGCATTTTTCATGTAGGACTAACCATAAGCGAGATATAAGTTTGAAAATAATCAATATTTAAAAAAAAAGTGCTTTAACAGAAAATGTCTTGTGATTTAAAATACACTTAATTTATTGGGACCAATACTCTATTAGAAGAAAAAGGAGGTGACATAAAAGTCACTGAAGTCTTCAGAGTCGTTTTTAAATGCTGCATTTTCGTCTTCGTCTCAAACATTGAAAACTGAATTACATTTTTGTTTAGTAACTGTTACAGTTTTCACTTTGGTTTTTTGCTTATATCTCGAAAACAGTTACTTCTATAAATTTTTATCTTTCCTTCAAAATTAAAGCTGATAAAATTTCCTACAAAATAGTTTTTATCATTTTTTTTGTAGGACCAACCATAAGCGAGTTATAGAGTTGGATATAAATAATCTTTAACAAAAATTTGCTTTAAAATAAAATGTTTGAAAAACCGAAATTAAACTAAATTAATTGGGTCTAACACTTTAGTAGAGAAAAAAGGAGGAGACGTAAAAGTCACCAAAGTCTTCAGAGTCGTTTTTAATCGTCATATTAATAACAATAACATTAATAATAATAATACTAATAATACTAAATTTGCTTATATGCAAACGCTTAATTAAGGTAACAGTTTTTTGGTTTCTTGATTATATCTCGAAAACAGTTACTCCTATCAATTTTTATCTTTTTACTAAAATTAAAGCTGATAAAATTTCCTACAAAATAGTTATTTGCATTTTTCATGTAGGACTAACCATAAGCGAGATAGAAGTTTGAAAATAATTAATATTTAAAAAAAAAGTGCTTTAACAGAAAATGTCTTGTGATTTAAAATACACTTAATTTATTGGGACCAATACTCTATTAGAAGAAAAAGGAGGTGACATAAAAGTCACTGAAGTCTTCAGAGTCGTTTTTAAATGCTGCATTTTCGTCTTCGTCTCAAACATTGAAAACTGAATTACATTTTTGTTCAGTAACTGTAACAGTTTTCACTTTGGTTTTTTGCTTATATCTCGAAAACAATTACTCCTATCAATTTTTATCTTTCTTTCAAAATTAAAGCTGATAAAATTTCCTACAAAATAGTTATTTGCATTTTTTTTGTAAGACCAACCATAAGCGAGTTATAGAGTTGGATATAAATAATCTTTAACAAAAATTTGCTTTAAAATAAAATGTTTGAAAAACCGAAATTAAACTAAATTAATTGGGTCTAACACTTTAGTATAGGAAAAAGGAGAAGACATAAAAGTCACTAAATGTTTCAGAGTCGTCTTTAGTCGTCATATTAATAACAATAACATTAATAATAATAATACTAATAGTACTAAATTTGCTTATATGCAAGCGCTTTATTAAGGTAACAGTTTTTTGGTTTCTTGCTTATATCTCGAAAACAGTTACTCCTATCAATTTTTACCTTTTTTTCAAAATTAAAACTGATAAAATTTCCTACAAAACAGTTATTTCCATTTTTTTGTAGGACCAACCATAAGCGAGTTATAGAGTTGGATATAAATAATCTTTAACAAAAATTTGCTTTAAAATAAAATGTTTGAAAAACCGATATTAAACTAAATTAATTGGGTCTAACACTTTAGTAGAGGAAAAAGGAGAAAACATAAAAATCACCAAAGTCTTCAGAGTTGTTTTTAGTACTAAATTTGCTTATATGCAAGCGCTTAATTAAGGTAACAGTTTTTTGGTTTCTTGCTTATATCTCGAAAACAGTTACTCCTATCAATTTTTATTTTTTTACTAAAATTAAAGCTGATAAAATTTCCTACAAAATAGTAATTTGCATTTTTCATGTAGGACTAACCATAAGCGAGATATAAGTTTGAAAATAATTAATATTTAAAAAAAAAGTGTTTTAACAGAAAATGTCTTGTGATTTAAAATACACTTAATTTAATGGGTCCAATACTTTATTAGAAGAAAAAGGAGGTGACATAAAAGTCACTGAAGTCTTCAGAGTCGATTTTAAATGCTGCATTTTCGTCTTTGTCTCAAACATTGAAAACTGAATTACATTTTTGTTTAGTAACAGTTACAGTTTTCTTATTGGTTTTTTGCTTATATCTCGAAAACAGTTACTCCTATCAATTTTTATCTTTTTTTCAAAATCAAAGCTGATAAAGTTTCCTACAAAATAGTTATTGTCATTTTTTTTGTAGGACTAACCATAAGCGAGTTATAGAGTTGGATATAAATAATCTTTAACAAAAATTTGCTTTATAATAAAATGTTTGAAAAACCGAAATTAAACTAAATTAATTAAAACTAACACTTTAGTTGAGGAAAAAGGAGAAGACATAAAAGTCACCAAAGTCTTGAGAGTCGTTTTTAGTCGTCATATTAATAACAATAACATTAATAATAATAATACTAATAGTACTAAATTTGCTTATATGCAAGCGCTTTATTAAGGTAACAGTTTTTTGGTTTCTTGCTTATATCTCGAAAACAGTTACTCCTATCAATTTTTATCTTTTTACTAAAATTAAAGCTGATAAAATTTCCTACAAAATAGTTATTTGTATTTTTCTTGTAGGACCAAGCATAAGCGAGTTATAGAGATAGATATAAATAATATTTAACAAAAATTTGCTTTAAAATAAAATGTTTGAAATACTGAAATTAAACTAAATTAATTGTGTCTAACACTTTAGTATAGGAAAAAGGAGAAGACATAAAAGTCACCATAGTCTTCAGAGTCGTTTTTAGTCGTCATATTAATAACAATAACATTAATAATAATAATACTAATAGTACTAAATTTGCTTATATGCAAGCGCTTTATTAAGGTAACAGTTTTTTGGTTTCTTGCTTATATCTCGAAAACAGTTACTCCTATCAATTTTTATCTGTTTACTAAAATTAAAGCTGATAAAATTTCCTACAAAATAGTTATTTGCATTTTTCATGTAAGACTAACCACAAGCGAGATGTAAGTTTGAAAATAATCAATAATTAAAAAAAAGTGCTTTAACAGAAAATGTCTTGTGATTTGAAATACACTTAATTTATTGGGTCCAATACATTATTAGAAGAAAAAGGAGGTGACTTAAAAGTCACAGAAGTATTCAGAGTCGTTTTTAAATGCTGCATTTTCGTCTTCGTCTCAAACATTGAAAACTGAATTACATTTTTGTTTAGTAACTGTAACAGTTTTCACTTTGGTTTTTTGCTTATATCTCGAAAACTATTATTCCTATCAATTTTTATCTTTCTTTCAAAATTAAAGCTGATAAAATTTCCTACAAAATAGTTATTTGCATTTTTCCTGTAGGACGAACCATAAGCGAGTTATAGAGTTGGATATAAATAATATTTAACAAAAACTTGCTTTAAAATTAAATGTTTGAAAAACTAAAAAATAAAATTTTCTACAAAATAGTAATTTGCATTTTTCATGTAGGACTAACCATAAGCGAGATATAAGTTTAAAAATAATTAATATTTAAAAAAAAAGTGCTTTAACAGAAAATGTCTTGTGATTTAAAATACACTTAATTTATTGGGTCCAATACTTTATTAGAAGAAAAAGGAGGTGACATAAAAGTCACCAAAGTCTTGAGAGTCGTTCTTAGTCGTCATATCAATAACAATAACATTAATAATAATAATAATACTAATAGTACTAAATTTGCTTATATGCAAGCGCTTAATTAAGGTAACAGTTTCTTGCTTATATCTCGAAAACTTACATTTTTGTTCAGTAACTGTAACAGTTTTTACTTTGGTTTTTTGCTTATATCTCGAAAACAATTACTCCTATCAATTTTTATTTTTCTTTCAAAATTAAAGCTGATAAAATTTCCTACTAAATAGTTATTTGCATTTCTTTTGTAAGACCAACCATAAGCGAGTTATAGAGTTGGATATAAATAATCTTTAACAAAAATTTGCTTTAAAATAAAATGTTTGAAAAACCGAAATTAAACTAAATTAATTGGGTCTAACACTTTAGTAGAGAAAAAAGGAGGAGACGTAAAAGTCACCAAAGTCTTCAGAGTCGTTTTTAATCGTCATATTAATAACAATAACATTAATAATAATAATACTAATAATACTAAATTTGCTTATATGCAAACGCTTAATTAAGGTAACAGTTTTTTGGTTTCTTGATTATATCTCGAAAACAGTTACTCCTATCAATTTTTATCTTTTTACTAAAATTAAAGCTGATAAAATTTCCTACAAAATAGTTATTTGCATTTTTCATGTAGGACTAACCATAAGCGAGATAGAAGTTTGAAAATAATTAATATTTAAAAAAAAAGTGCTTTAACAGAAAATGTCTTGTGATTTAAAATACACTTAATTTATTGGGACCAATACTCTATTAGAAGAAAAAGGAGGTGACATAAAAGTCACTGAAGTCTTCAGAGTCGTTTTTAAATGCTGCATTTTCGTCTTCGTCTCAAACATTGAAAACTGAATTACATTTTTGTTCAGTAACTGTAACAGTTTTCACTTTGGTTTTTTGCTTATATCTCGAAAACAATTACTCCTATCAATTTTTATCTTTCTTTCAAAATTAAAGCTGATAAAATTTCCTACAAAATAGTTATTTGCATTTTTTTTGTAAGACCAACCATAAGCGAGTTATAGAGTTGGATATAAATAATCTTTAACAAAAATTTGCTTTAAAATAAAATGTTTGAAAAACCGAAATTAAACTAAATTAATTGGGTCTAACACTTTAGTATAGGAAAAAGGAGAAGACATAAAAGTCACTAAATGTTTCAGAGTCGTCTTTAGTCGTCATATTAATAACAATAACATTAATAATAATAATACTAATAGTACTAAATTTGCTTATATGCAAGCGCTTAATTAAGGTAACAGTTTCTTGCTTATATCTCGAAAACAGTTACTCTTAACAATTTTTATTTTTTTACTAAAATTAAAGCTGATAAAATTTCTTACAAAATAGTTAATGGCATTTTTTTTGTAGGACCAACCATAAGCGAGTGATAGAGTTGGATATAAATAATCTTTAACAAAAATTTGCTTTAAAATAAAATGTTTGACAAACCGAAATTAAACTAAATTAATTAAGACTAACACTTTAGTTGAGGAAAAAGGAGAAGACATAAAAGTCACCAAAGTTTTGAGAGTCGTTTTTAGTCGTCATATTAATAACAATAACATTAATAATAATAATACTAATAGTACTAAATTTGCTTATATGCAAGCGCTTTATTAAGGTAACAGTTTTTTGGTTTCTTGCTTATATCTCGAAAACAGTTACTCCTATCAATTTTGATCTGTTTACTAAAATTAAAGCTGATAAAATTTCCTACAAAATAGTTATTTGCATTTTTTATGTAGGACTAACCTTAAGCGAGATATAAGTTTAAAAATAATCAATATTTAAAAAAAAAGTGCTTTAACAGAAAATGTCTTGTGATTTAAAATACACTTAATTTATTGGGTCCAATACATTATTAGAAGAAGAAGGAGGTGACTTAAAAGTCACAGAAGTCTTCAGAGTCGTTTTTAAATGCTGCATTTTCGTCTTCGTCTCAAACATTGAAAACTGAATTACATTTTTGTTTAGTAACTGTAACAGTTTTCACTTTGGTTTTTTGCTTATATCTCGAAAACTATTATTCCTATCAATTTTTATCTTTCTTTCAAAATTAAAGCTGATAAAATTTCCTACAAAATAGTTATTTGCATTTTTCATGTAGGACTAACCATAAGCGAGATATAAGTTTGAAAATAATTAATATTAAAAAAAAGTGCTTTAACAGAAAATGTCTTGTGATTTAAAATACACTTAATTTAATGGGTCCAATACTTTATTAGAAGAAAAAGGAGGTGACATAAAAGTCACTGAAGTCTTCAGAGTCGATTTTAAATGCTGCATTTTCGTCTTTGTCTCAAACATTGAATACTGAATTACATTTTTGTTTAGTAACAGTTACAGTTTTCTTATTGGTTTTTTGCTTATATCTCGAAAACAGTTACTCCTATCAATTATTATCTTTTTACTAAAATTAAAGCTGATAAAATTTCCTACAAAATAGTTATTTGTATTTTTCTTGTAGGACCAATTATCTTTTTTTCAAAATTAAAGCTGATAAAATTTCCTACAAAATAGTTATTTCCATTTTTTTGTAGGACCAACCATAAGCGAGTTGAAGAGTTGGATATAAATAATCTTTAACAAAAATTTGCTTTAAAATAAAATGTTTGAAAAACCGATATTAAACTAAATTAATTGGGTCTAACACTTTAGTAGAGGAAAAAGGAGAAGACATAAAAATCACCAAAGTTTTCAGAGTTGTTTTTAGTACTAAATTTGCTTATATGCAAGCGCTTAATTAAGGTAACAGTTTTTTGGTTTCTTGCTTATATCTCGAAAACAGTTACTCCTATCAATTTTTATCTTTTCACTAAAATTAAAGCTGATAAAATTTCCTACAAAATAGTTATTTGCATTTTTTTTGTAAGACCAACCATAAGCGAGTTATAGAGTTGGATATAAATAATCTTTAACAAAAATTTGCTTTAAAATATAATGTTTGAAAAACCGAAATTAAACTAAATTAATTGAGTCTAACACTTTAGTATAGGAAAAAGGAGAAGACATAAAAGTCACCAAAGACTTCAGAGTCGTTTTTAGTCGTCATATTAATAACAATAACATTAATAATAATAATAATGCTGCATTTTCGTCTTCGTCTCAAACATTGAAAACTGAATTATATTTTTGTTCAGTAACAGTTACAGTTTTCTTATTGGTTTCTTGCTTATATCTCGAAAACAGTTACTTCTATCAATTTTTATCTTTTTTTCAAAATTAAAGCTGATAACATTTCCTACAAAATAGTTATTTGCATTTTTTTGTAGGACCAACCATAAGCGAGTTATAGAGTTGGATATAAATAATCTTTAACAAAAATTTTCTTTAAAATAAAATGTTTGAAAAACTAAAATTAAACCAAATTAATTGTGTCTAACACTTTAGTAGAGGAAAAAGGAGAAGACATAAAGGTCACTAAAGTCTTCAGAGTCGTTTTTAGTCGTCATATTAATAACAATAACATTAATAATAATAATACTAATAGTACTAAATTTGCTTATATGCAAGCGCTTAATTAATGTAACAGTTTTTTGGTTTCTAGCTTATATCTCGAAAACAGTTACACCTATCAAATTTTATCTTTCTTTCAAAATTAAAGCTGATAAAATTTCCAACAAAGTAATTATTTGCATTTTTCTTGTAGGACCAAGCATAAGCGAGTTATAGAGATGAATATAAATAATTTCTAACAAAAATTTGCTTTAAAATAAAATGTTTGAAAAACTGAAATTAAACTAAATTAATTGTGTCTAACACTTTAGTGGAGGAAAAAGGAGAAGACATAAAAGTCTTTAAAGGTTTCAGAATCGTCTTTAGTCGTCATATTAATAACAATAACATTAATAAACTAATAGTACTAAATTTGCTTATATGCAAACGCTGCATTAAGGTAATAGTTTTTTGGTTTCTTGCTTATATCTCGAAAACAGTTACTCCTATCAATTTTTAACTTTTCACCAAAATTAAAGATGATAAAATTTCCTGCAAAATAGTTATTTGCATTTTTCATGTAGAACAAACCATAAGCGAGATATAAGTTTGAAAATAATTAATAATTAAAAAAAAAATGTGTTTTAACAGAAAATGTCTTGTGATTTGTAAGTTAATGTAGGAAATTTTATCAGCTTTAATTTTGAAAGAAAGATAAAAATTGATAGGAGTAATTGTTTTCGAGATATAAGCAAAAAACCAAAGTAAAAACTGTTACAGTTACTGAACAAAAATGTAATTCAGTTTTCAATGTTTGAGACGAAGACGAAAATGCAACATTTAAAAACGACTCTGAAGACTTCAGCGACTTTTATGTCACCTCCTTTTTCTTCTAATAAAGTATTGGACTCAATAAATTAAGTGTATTTTAAATCACAAGACATTTTCTGTTAAAGCACTTTTTTTTTAAATATTAATTATTTTCAAACTTCTATCTCGCTTATGGTTAGTCCTACATAAAAAATGCAAATAACTATTTTGTAGGAAATTTTATCAGCTTTAATTTTAGTAAAAAGATAAAAATTGATAGGAGCAACTGTTTTCGAGATATAAGCAAAAAACCAATAAGAAAACTGTAACTGTTACTGAACAAAAATGTAATTCAGTTTTCAATGTTTGAGACGAAGACAAAAATGCAGCATTTAAAATCGACTCTGAAAACTTCAGTGACTTTTATGTCACCTCCTTTTTCTTCTAATAAAGTATTGGACC
Source organism: Tribolium castaneum (assembly GCF_031307605.1). Taxonomy (NCBI): domain Eukaryota; kingdom Metazoa; phylum Arthropoda; class Insecta; order Coleoptera; family Tenebrionidae; genus Tribolium; species Tribolium castaneum. Next base: position 9,479,587 of record NC_087395.1, on the reverse strand, counting down.
CAATAAATTAAGTGTATTATAAATCACAAGACATTTTCTGTTAAAACACTTTTTTTTAATTATTAATTATTTTCAAACTTATATCTCGCTTATGGTTAGTTCTACATGAAAAATGCAAATAACTATTTTGTAGGAAATTTTATCACCTTTAATTTTGGTGAAAAAGTAAAAATTGATAGGAGTAACTGTTTTCGAGATATAAGCAAAAAACAAAAAAACTGTTACCTTAATTAAGCGCTTGCATATAAGCAAATTTAGTACTACTAGTATCGTTATTATAAATGTTATTGTTATTAATATGACGAAATAAAGACAACTCTGAAGACTTTAGTGACTTTTATGTCTCCTCCTTTTTCCTCTACTAAAGTGTTAGACACAATTAATTTAGTTTAATTTCAGTTTTTCAAACATTTTATTTTAAAGCAAATTTTTGTTAAATATTAAAAACTATAAAATGGCCTAGATTGCCTAAAAACACACATCACACATGATCTTTTGCATAGAAATGAGAAAACGCTCATGTAACACACAAAATAAGCTCCATTTTTCCTTATTAAAAGTATTATTATTATTATTACTTTTGTTACTATTACTATTATTATTATTATTATTATTATTATTATTATTATTATTATTAACTTTTGTATAGTAAATGTTTTTATACCGACTTTTATGTCTTCTCCTTTTTCCTATACTAAAGTGTTAGACACAATTAATTTAGTTTAATTTCAGTATTTCAAACATTTTATTTTAAAGCAAATTTTTGTTAAATATTATTTATATCTATCTCTATAACTCGCTTATGCTTGGTCCTACAAGAAAAATACAAATAACTATTTTGTAGGAAATTTTATCAGCTTTAATTTTAGTAAAAAGATAAAAATTGATAGGAGTAACTGTTTTCGAGATATAAGCAAGAAACCAAAAAACTGTTACCTTAATAAAGCGCTTGCATATAAGCAAATTTAGTACTATTAGTATTATTATTATTAATGTTATTGTTATTAATATGACGACTAAAAACGACTCTGAAGACTTTGGTGACTTTTATGTGTTCTCCTTTTTCCTATACTAAAGTGTTAGACACAATTAATTTAGTTTAATTTCAGTATTTCAAACATTTTATTTTAAAGCAAATTTTTGTTAAATATTATTTATATCTATCTCTATAACTCGCTTATGCTTGGTCCTACAAGAAAAATACAAATAACTATTTTGTAGGAAATTTTATCAGCTTTAATTTTAGTAAAAGGATAAAAATTGATAGGAGTAACTGTTTTCGAGATATAAGCAAGAAACCAAAAAACTGTTACCTTAATTCAGCGTTTGCATATAAGCAAATTTAGTACTATTAGTTTTATTATTATTAATGTTATTGTTATTAATATGACGACTAAAAACGACTCTGAAGACTTTAGTGACCTTTATGTCTTCTCCTTTTTCCTCTACTATAGTGTTAGACACAATTAATTTAGTTTAATTTTAGTTTTTCAAACATTTTATTTTAAAGCAAATTTTTGTTAAAGATTATTTATATCCAACTCTATAACTCGCTTATGGTTGGTCCTACAAAAAAATGCAAATAACTATTTTGTAGGAAATGTTATCAGCTTTAATTTTGAAAAAAGATAAAAATTGAAAGGAGTAACTGTTTTCGAGATATAAGCAAGAAACCAAAAAACTATTACCTTAATTCAGCGTTTTGCATATAAGCAAATTTAGTACTATTAGTTTTATTATTATTAATGTTATTGTTATTAATATGACGACTAAAGACGATTCTGAAACCTTTAGGGACTTTTATGTCTTCTCCTTTTTCCTCCACTAAAGTGTTAGGCACAATTAATTTTGTTTAATTTCAGTTTTTCAAACATTTTATTTTAAAGCAAATTTTTGTTAGATATTATTTATATCCTTCTCTATAACTCGCTTATGCTTGTTCCTACAAGAAAAATGCAAATAATTACTTTGTTGGAAATTTTATCAGCTTTAATTTTGAAAGAAAGATAAAATTTGATAGGTGTAACTGTTTTCGAGAAATAAGCAAAAAACCAATAAGAAAACTGTAACTGTTACTGAACAAAAATGTAATTCAGTTTTCAATGTTTTAGACGAAGACGAAAATGCAGCATTTAAAAACGACTCTGAAGACTTCAGTGACTTTTATGTCACCTCTTTTTTCTTCTAATAAAGTATTGGACCCAATAAATTAAGTATATTTTAAATCACAAGGCATTTTCTGTTAAAGCACTTTTGTTTTAAATATTAATTATTTTCAAACTTATATCTCGCTTATGGTTAGTCGTACATGAAAAATGCAAATAACTATTTTGTAGGAAATTTTATCAGCTTTAATTTTATTAAAAAGATAAAAATTGATAGGAGTAACTGTTTTCGAGATATAAGCTAGAAACCAAAAAACTGTTACCTTAATTAAGCGCTTGCATATAAGCAAATTTAGTACTATTGGTATTATTATTATTAATGTTATTGTTATTAATATGACGACTAAAAACGACTCTGAAGACTTTAGTGACCTTTATGTCTTCTCCTTTTTTCTCTACTAAAGTGTTAGACACAATTAATTTAGTTTAATTTTAGTTTTTCAAACATTTTATTTTAAAGCAAATTTTTGTTAAAGATTATTTATATCCAACTCTATAACTCGCTTATGGTTGGTCTTACAAAAGAAATGCAAATAACTATTTTGTAGGAAATTTTATCAGCTTTAATTTTGAAAGAAAGATAAAAATTGATAGGGGTAATTGTTTTCGAGATATAAGCAAAAAACCAAAGTAAAAACTGTTACAGTTACTGAACAAAAATGTAATTCAGTTTTCAATGTTTGAGACGAAGTCGAAAATGCAGCATTTAAAAACGACTCTGAAGACTTCAGCGACTTTTATGTCACCTCCTTTTTCTTCTAATAAAGTATTGGACCCAATAAATTAAGTATATTTTAAATCACAAGACATTTTCTGTTAAAGCACTTTTTTTTAAATATTAATAATTTTTAAACTTATATCTCGCTTATGGTTAGTCTTACATGAAAAATGCAAATAACTATTTTGTAGAAAATTTTATCAGCTTTAATTTTAGTAAAAAGATAAAAATTGATATAAGTAACTATTTTCGAGATATAAGCAAGAAAGCAAAAAACTGTTACCTTAATTAAGCGTTTGCATGTAAGCAAATTTAGTACTATTAATATTATTATTATTAGTGTTATTGTTATTAATATGACGACTAAAGACGACTCTGAAACCTTTAGTGACATTTATGACTTCTCCTTTTTCCTCTACTAAAGTGTTAGACACAATTAATTTAGTTTAATTTTAGTTTTTCAAACATTTTATTTTAAAGCAAGTTTTTGTTAAATATTATTTATATCTAACTCTAGAACTCGCTTATGGTTGGTCCTACAAGAAAAATGCAAATAACTATTTTGTAGGAAATTTTATCAGCTTTAATTTTGAAAGAAAGATAAAAATTGATAGGAGTAACTGTTTTCGAGATATAAGCAAAAAACCAATAAGAAAACTGTACCTGTTACTGAACAAAAATGTAATTCAGTTTTCAATGTTTGAGACGAAGACGAAAATGCACCGTTATTATTATTATTAATGTTATTGTTATTAATATGACGACTAAAAACGACTCTGAAGACTTTAGTGACTTTTATGTCTCCTCCTTTTTCCTCTACTAAAGTGTTAGACACAATTAATTTAGTTTAATTTCAGTTTTTCAAACATTTTATTTTAAAGCAAATTTTTGTTAAATATTAAAAACTATAAAATGGCTTAGATTGCTTAAAAACACACATCACACATGATCTTTTGCATAGAAATGAGAAAACGCTCATGTAACACACAAAATAAGCTCCATTTTTCCTTATTAAAAGTATTATTATTATTATTACTTTTGTTACTATTACTATTATTATTATTATTATTATTATTATTATTAACTTTTGTATAGTAAATGTTTTTATACCGACTTTTATGTCTTCTCCTTTTTCCTATACTAAAGTGTTAGACACAATTAATTTAGTTTAATTTCAGTATTTCAAACATTTTATTTTAAAGCAAATTTTTGTTAAATATTATTTATATCTATCTCTATAACTCGCTTATGCTTGGTCCTACAAGAAAAATACAAATAACTATTTTGTAGGAAATTTTATCAGCTTTAATTTTAGTAAAAAGATAAAAATTGATAGGAGTAACTGTTTTCGAGATATAAGCAAGAATCCAAAAAACTGTTACCTTAATAAAGCGCTTGCATATAAGCAAATTTAGTACTATTAGTATTATTATTATTAATGTTATTGTTATTAATATGACGACTAAAAACGACTCTGAAGACTTTGGTGACTTTTATGTCTTCTCCTTTTTCCTATACTAAAGTGTTAGACAAAATTAATTTAGTTTAATTTCAGTATTTCAAACATTTTATTTTAAAGCAAATTTTTGTTAAATATTATTTATATCTATCTCTATAACTCGCTTATGCTTGGTCCTACAAGAAAAATACAAATAACTATTTTGTAGGAAATTTTATCAGCTTTAATTTTAGTAAAAGGATAAAAATTGATAGGAGTAACTGTTTTCGAGATATAAGCAAGAAACCAAAAAACTGTTACCTTAATTCAGCGTTTGCATATAAGCAAATTTAGTACTATTAGTTTTATTATTATTAATGTTATTGTTATTAATATGACGACTAAAAACGACTCTGAAGACTTTAGTGACCTTTATGTCTTCTCCTTTTTCCTCTACTATAGTGTTAGACACAATTAATTTAGTTTAATTTTAGTTTTTCAAACATTTTATTTTAAAGCAAATTTTTGTTAAAGATTATTTATATCCAACTCTATAACTCGCTTATGGTTGGTCCTACAAAAAAATGCAAATAACTATTTTGTAGGAAATGTTATCAGCTTTAATTATGAAAAAAGATAAAAATTGAAAGGAGTAACTGTTTTCGAGATATAAGCAAGAAACCAAAAAACTATTACCTTAATTCAGCGTTTGCATATAAGCAAATTTAGTACTATTAGTTTTATTATTATTAATGTTATTGTTATTAATATGACGACTAAAGACGATTCTGAAACCTTTAGGGACTTTTATGTCTTCTCCTTTTTCCTCCACTAAAGTGTTAGGCACAATTAATTTTGTTTAATTTCAGTTTTTCAAACATTTTATTTTAAAGCAAATTTTTGTTAGATATTATTTATATCCTTCTCTATAACTCGCTTATGCTTGTTCCTACAAGAAAAATGCAAATAATTACTTTGTTGGAAATTTTATCAGCTTTAATTTTGAAAGAAAGATAAAATTTGATAGGTGTAACTGTTTTCGAGAAATAAGCAAAAAACCAATAAGAAAACTGTAACTGTTACTGAACAAAAATGTAATTCAGTTTTCAATGTTTTAGACGAAGACGAAAATGCAGCATTTAAAAACGACTCTGAAGACTTCAGTGACTTTTATGTCACCTCTTTTTTCTTCTAATAAAGTATTGGACCCAATAAATTAAGTATATTTTAAATCACAAGGCATTTTCTGTTAAAGCACTTTTGTTTTAAATATTAATTATTTTCAAACTTATATCTCGCTTATGGTTAGTCGTACATGAAAAATGCAAATAACTATTTTGTAGGAAATTTTATCAGCTTTAATTTTATTAAAAAGATAAAAATTGATAGGAGTAACTGTTTTCGAGATATAAGCTAGAAACCAAAAAACTGTTACCTTAATTAAGCGCTTGCATATAAGCAAATTTAGTACTATTGGTATTATTATTATTAATGTTATTGTTATTAATATGACGACTAAAAACGACTCTGAAGACTTTAGTGACCTTTATGTCTTCTCCTTTTTTCTCTACTAAAGTGTTAGACACAATTAATTTAGTTTAATTTTAGTTTTTCAAACATTTTATTTTAAAGCAAATTTTTGTTAAAGATTATTTATATCCAACTCTATAACTCGCTTATGGTTGGTCTTACAAAAGAAATGCAAATAACTATTTTGTAGGAAATTTTATCAGCTTTAATTTTAGTAAAAGGATAAAAATTGATAGGAGTAACTGTTTTCGAGATATAAGCAAGAAACCAAAAAACTGTTACCTTAATTCAGCGTTTGCATATAAGCAAATTTAGTACTATTAGTTTTATTATTATTAATGTTATTGTTATTAATATGACGACTAAAAACGACTCTCAAGACTTTGGTGACTTTTATGTCTTCTCCTTTTTCCTCAACTAAAGTGTTAGTTTTAATTAATTTAGTTTAATTTCGGTTTTTCAAACATTTTATTTTAAAGCAAATTTTTGTTAAAGATTATTTATATCCAACTCTATAACTCGCTTATGGTTAGTCCTACAAAAAAAATGCCAATAACTATTTTGTAGGAAATTTTATCAGCTTTGATTTTGAAAAAAAGATAAAAATTGATAGGAGTAACTGTTTTCGAGATATAAGCAAAAAACCAATAAGAAAACTGTAACTGTTACTAAACAAAAATGTAATTCAGTTTTCAATGTTTGAGACAAAGACGAAAATGCAGCATTTAAAATCGACTCTGAAGACTTCAGTGACTTTTATGTCACCTCCTTTTTCTTCTAATAAAGTATTGGACCCATTAAATTAAGTGTATTTTAAATCACAAGACATTTTCTGTTAAAACACTTTTTTTTTAAATATTAATTATTTTCAAACTTATATCTCGCTTATGGTTAGTCCTACATGAAAAATGCAAATTACTATTTTGTAGGAAATTTTATCAGCTTTAATTTTAGTAAAAAGATAAAAATTGATAGGAGTAACTGTTTTCGAGATATAAGCAAGAAACCAAAAAACTGTTACCTTAATTAAGCGCTTGCATATAAGCAAATTTAGTACTAAAAACAACTCTGAAGACTTTGGTGATTTTTATGTCTTCTCCTTTTTCCTTACTAAAGTGTTAGACCCAATTAATTTAGTTTAATATCGGTTTTTCAAACATTTTATTTTAAAGCAAATTTTTGTTAAAGATTATTTATATCCAACTCTATAACTCGCTTATGGTTGGAGCTACAAAAAAATGGAAATAACTGTTTTGTAGGAAATTTTATCAGTTTTAATTTTGAAAAAAAGGTAAAAATTGATAGGAGTAACTGTTTTCGAGATATAAGCATGAAAAGTATTATTATTATTAATGTTATTGTTATTAATATGACGATTAAAAACGACTCTGAAGACTTTGGTGACTTTTACGTCTCCTCCTTTTTCCTCTACTAAAGTGTTAGACTCAATTAATTTAGTTTAATTTCGGTTTTTCAAACGTTTTATTTTAAAGCAAATTTTTGTTAAAGATTATTTATATCCAACTCTATAACTCGCTTATGGTTGGTCTTACAAAAGAAATGCAAATAATTATTTTGTAGGAAATTTTATCAGCTTTAATTTTGAAAGAAAGATAAAAATTGATAGGAGTAATTGTTTTCGAGATATAAGCAAAAAACCAAAGTAAAAACTGTTACAGTTACTGAACAAAAATGTAAGTTTTCGAGATATAAGCAAGAAACTGTTACCTTAATTAAGCGCTTGCATATAAGCAAATTTAGTACTATTAGTATTATTATTATTATTAATGTTATTGTTATTGATATGACGACTAAGAACGACTCTCAAGACTTTGGTGACTTTTATGTCACCTCCTTTTTCTTCTAATAAAATATTGGACCCAATAAATTAAGTGTATTTTAAATCACAAGACATTTTCTGTTAAAGCACTTTTTTTTAAATATTAATTATTTTTAAACTTATATCTCGCTTATGGTTAGTCCTACATGAAAAATGCAAATTACTATTTTGTAGGAAATTTTATTTTTTAGTTTTTCAAACATTTAATTTTAAAGCAAGTTTTTGTTAAATATTATTTATATCCAACTCTATAACTCGCTTATGGTTCGTCCTACAAAAAAAATGCAAATAACTATTTTGTAGGAAATTTTATCAGCTTTAATTTTGAAAGAAAGATAAAAATTGATAGGAATAATAGTTTTGGAGATATAATCAAAAAACCAAAGTGAAAACTGTTACAGTTACTAAACAAAAATGTAATCCAGTTTTCAATGTTTGAGACGAAGACGAAAATGCAGCATTTAAAAACGACTCTGAATACTTCTGTGACTTTTAAGTCACCTCCTTTTTCTTCTAATAATGTAGTGGACCCAATAAATTAAATGTATTTCAAATCACAAGACATTTTCTGTTAAAGCACTTTTTTTTTAAATATTGATTATTTTCAAACTTACATCTCGCTTGTGGTTAGTATTACATGAAAAATGCAAATAACTATTTTGTAGGAAATTTTATCAGCTTTAGTTTTAGTAAACAGATAAAAATTGATAGGAGTAACTGTTTTCGAGATATAAGCAAGAAACCAAAAAACTGTTACCTTAATAAAGCGCTTGCATATAAGCAAATTTAGTACTATTAGTATTATTATTATTAATATTATTGTTATTAATATGACGACTAAAAACGACTCTGAAAACTTTGGTGACTTTTATGTCTTCTCCTTTTTCCTATACTAAAGTGTTAGACACAATTAATTTAGTTTAATTTCAGTATTTCAAACATTTTATTTTAAAGCAAATTTTTGTTAAATATTATTTATATCTATCTCTATAACTCGCTTATGCTTGGTCCTACAAGAAAAATACAAATAACTATTTTGTAGAAAATTTTATCAGCTTTAATTTTAGTAAAAAGATAAAAATTGATAGGAGTAACTGTTTTCGAGATATAAGCAAGAAACCAAAACACTGTTACCTTAATAAAGCGCTTGCATATAAGCAAATTTAGTACTATTAGTATTATTATTATTAATGTTATTGTTATTAATATGACGACTAAAAACGACTCTCAAGACTTTGGTGACTTTTATGTCTTCTCCTTTTTCCTCAACTAAAGTGTTAGTTTTAATTAATTTAGTTTAATTTCGGTTTTTCAAACATTTTATTTTAAAGCAAATTTTTGTTAAAGATTATTTATATCCAACTCTATAACTCGCTTATGGTTGGTCTTACAAAAGAAATGCAAATAACTATTTTGTAGGAAATTTTATCAGCTTTAATTTTGAAAGAAAGATAAAAATTGATAGGAGTAATTGTTTTCGAGATATAAGCAAAAAACCAAAGTAAAAACTGTTACAGTTACTGAACAAAAATGTAAGTTTTCGAGATATAAGCAAAAAACTGTTACCTTAATTAAGCGCTTGCATATAAGCAAATTTAGTACTATTAGTATTATTATTATTATTAATGTTATTGTTATTGATATGACGACTAAGAACGACTCTCAAGACTTTGGTGACTTTTATGTCACCTCCTTTTTCTTCTAATAAAGTATTGGGCCCAATAAATTAAGTGTATTTTAAATCACAAGACATTTTCTGTTAAAGCACTTTTTTTTTTAAATATTAATTATTTTTAAACTTATATCTCGCTTATGGTTAGTCCTACATGAAAAATGCAAATTACTATTTTGTAGGAAATTTTATTTTTTAGTTTTTCAAACATTTAATTTTAAAGCAAGTTTTTGTTAAATATTATTTATATCCAACTCTATAACTCGCTTATGGTTCGTCCGACAAGAAAAATGCAAATAACTATTTTGTAGGAAATTTTATCAGCTTTAATTTTGAAAAAAAGATAAAAATTGATAGGAATAATAGTTTTCGAGATATAAGCAAAAAACCAAAGTGAAAACTGTTACAGTTACTAAACAAAAATGTAATTCAGTTTTCAATGTTTGAGACGAAGACAAAAATGCAGCATTTAAAAACGACTCTGAATACTTCTGTGATTTTTAAGTCACCTCCTTTTTCTTCTAATAATGTATTGGACCCAATAAATTAAGTGTATTTCAAATCACAAGACATTTTCTGTTAAAGCACTTTTTTTTTAAATATTGATTATTTTCAAACTTACATCTCGCTTGTAGTTAGTCTTACATGAAAAATGCAAATAACTATTTTGTAGGAAATTTTATCAGCTTTAATTTTAGTAAACAGATAAAAATTGATAGGAGTAACTGTTTTCGAGATATAAGCAAGAAACCAAAAAACTGTTACCTTAATAAAGCGCTTGCATATAAGCAAATTTAGTACTATTAGTATTATTATTATTAATGTTATTGTTATTAATATGACGACTAAAAACGACTCTGAAGACTATGGTGACTTTTATGTCTTCTCCTTTTTCCTATACTAAAGTGTTAGACACAATTAATTTAGTTTAATTTCAGTATTTCAAACATTTTATTTTAAAGCAAATTTTTGTTAAATATTATTTATATCTATCTCTATAACTCGCTTATGCTTGGTCCTACAAGAAAAATACAAATAACTATTTTGTAGGAAATTTTATCAGCTTTAATTTTAGTAAAAAGATAAAAATTGATAGGAGTAACTGTTTTCGAGATATAAGCAAGAAACCAAAAAACTGTTACCTTAATAAAGCGCTTGCATATAAGCAAATTTAGTACTATTAGTATTATTATTATTAATGTTATTGTTATTAATATGACGACTAAAAACGACTCTCAAGACTTTGGTGACTTTTATGTCTTCTCCTTTTTCCTCAACTAAAGTGTTAGTTTTAATTAATTTAGTTTAATTTCGGTTTTTCAAACATTTTATTTTAAAGCAAATTTTTGTTAAAGATTATTTATATCCAACTCTATAACTCGCTTATGGTTAGTCCTACAAAAAAAATGCCAATAACTATTTTGTAGGAAATTTTATCAGCTTTGATTTTGAAAAAAAGATAAAAATTGATAGGAGTAACTGTTTTCGAGATATAAGCAAAAAACCAATAAGAAAACTGTAACTGTTACTAAACAAAAATGTAATTCAGTTTTCAATGTTTGAGACAAAGACGAAAATGCAGCATTTAAAATCGACTCTGAAGACTTCAGTGACTTTTATGTCACCTCCTTTTTCTTCTAATAAAGTATTGGACCCATTAAATTAAGTGTATTTTAAATCACAAGACATTTTCTGTTAAAACACTTTTTTTTTAAATATTAATTATTTTCAAACTTATATCTCGCTTATGGTTAGTCCTACATGAAAAATGCAAATTACTATTTTGTAGGAAATTTTATCAGCTTTAATTTTAGTAAAAAGATAAAAATTGATAGGAGTAACTGTTTTCGAGATATAAGCAAGAAACCAAAAAACTGTTACCTTAATTAAGCGCTTGCATATAAGCAAATTTAGTACTAAAAACAACTCTGAAGACTTTGGTGATTTTTATGTCTTCTCCTTTTTCCTTACTAAAGTGTTAGACCCAATTAATTTAGTTTAATATCGGTTTTTCAAACATTTTATTTTAAAGCAAATTTTTGTTAAAGATTATTTATATCCAACTCTATAACTCGCTTATGGTTGGTCCTACAAAAAAATGGAAATAACTGTTTTGTAGGAAATTTTATCAGTTTTAATTTTGATAAAAAGGTAAAAATTGATAGGAGTAACTGTTTTCGAGATATAAGCAAGAAACCAAAAAACTGTTACCTTAATAAAGCGCTTGCATATAAGCAAATTTAGTACTATTAGTATTATTATTATTAATGTTATTGTTATTAATATGACGACTAAAGACGACTCTGAAACATTTAGTGACTTTTATGTCTTCTCCTTTTTCCTATACTAAAGTATTAGACCCAATTAATTTAGTTTAATTTCGGTTTTTCAAACATTTTATTTTAAAGCAAATTTTTGTTAAAGATTATTTATATCCAACTCTATAACTCGCTTATGGTTGGTCTTACAAAAGAAATACAAATAACTATTTTGTAGGAAATTTTATCAGCTTTAATTTTGAAAGAAAGATAAAAATTGATAGGAGTAATTGTTTTCGAGATATAAGCAAAAAACCAAAGTGAAAACTGTTACAGTTACTGAACAAAAATGTAATTCAGTTTTCAATGTTTGAGACGAAGACGAAAATGCAGCATTTAAAAACGACTCTGAAGACTTCAGTGACTTTTATGTCACCTCCTTTTTCTTCTAATAGAGTATTGGTCCCAATAAATTAAGTGTATTTTAAATCACAAGACATTTTCTCTTAAAGCACATTTTTTTTAAATATTAATTATTTTCAAACTTCTATCTCGCTTATGGTTAGTTCTACATGAAAAATGCAAATAACTATTTTGTAGGAAATTTTATCAGCTTTAATTTTAGTAAAAAGATAAAAATTGATAGGAGTAACTGTTTTCGAGATATAATCAAGAAACTAAAAAAAACTGTTACCTCAATTAAGCGTTTGCATATAAGCAAATTTAGTATTATTAGTATTATTATTATTAATGTTATTGTTATTAATATGACGATTAAAAACGACTCTGAAGACTTTGGTGACTTTTACGTCTCCTCCTTTTTCCTCTACTAAAGTGTTAGACCCAATTAATTTAGTTTAATTTCGGTTTTTCAAACATTTTATTTTAAAGCAAATTTTTGTTAAAGATTATTTATATCCAACTCTATAACTCGCTTATGGTTGGTCCTACAAAAAAAAATGATAAAAACTATTTTGTAGGAAATTTTATCAGCTTTAATTTTGAAGGAAAGATAAAAATTTATAGGAGTAACTGTTTTCGAGATATAAGCAAAAAACCAAAGTGAAAACTGTAACAGTTACTAAACAAAAATGTAATTCAGTTTTCAATGTTTGAGACGAAGACGAAAATGCAGCATTTAAAAACGACTCTGAAGACTTCAGTGACTTTTAAGTCACTTCCTTTTTTTTCTAATAAAGTATTGGACCCAATAAATTAAGTGTATTTTAAATCACAAGACATTTTCTGTTAAAGCACTTTTTTTTGTAAATATTGATTATTTTCAAACTTATATCTCGCTTATGGTTAGTCCTACATGAAAAATGCAAATAACTATTTTGTAGGAAATTTTATCAGCTTTAATTTTAGTAAAAAAATAAAAATTGATAAGAGTAACTGTTTTCGAGATATAAGCAAGAAACTGTTACCTTTATTAAGCACTTGCATATAAGCAAATTTAGTAATATTAGTATTATTATTATTAATGTTATTGTTATTAATTTGACGACTAAAAACTTGAGACGAAAATGCAGCATTTAAAAACGACTCTGAAGACTTCAGTGACTTTTATGTCACCTTTTTTTCTTCTAATAAAGTATTGGACCCAATAAATTAAGTGTATTTTAAATCACAAGACATTCTCTGTTAAAACACTTTTTTTCAATTATTAATTATTTAACTTATATCTCGCTTATGGTTAGTTCTACATGAAAAATGCAAATAACTATTTTGTAGGAAATTTTATCACCTTTAATTTTGGTGAAAAAGTAAAAATTGATTGGAGTAACTGTTTTCGAGATATAAGCAAAAAACAAAAAAACTGTTACCTTAATTAATAATTAATATGCGCTTGCATATAAGCAAATTTAGTACTACTAGTATTGCTATTATAAATGTTATTGTTATTATTATGACGACTAAAGACAACTCTAAGACTTGTGACTTTTATGTCTCCTCGTTTTTCCTCTACTAAAGTGTTAGACTCAATTAATTTAGTTTAATTTCAGTTTTTCAAACATTTTATTTTAAAGCTAATTTTTGTTAAATATTAAATACTATAAAATGGCTTAGATTGCCTAAAAACACAGATCACACATGATCTTTTGCATAGAAATGAGAAAACGCTCATGTAACACAAAATAAGCTCCATTTTTCCTTATTAAAAATATTATTATTATTATTTCTTTTGTAACTATTACTATTATTATTATTATTATTATTATTATTATTATTATTATTATTATTAACTTTTGTATAGTAAATGTTTTTATACCAGTTTTAAAATGAGTTATTAATTTTAGACAATTTCTTGCCTAAAAACACAAATCACAGATGATTTCTTGCATAGAAATGAGAAAACACTCATATAACACACAAAATAAGCTTCATTTTTGCTTAGAAAACTAAGCTTACTTTTATTACTATTATTATTATTTTTATTAATATTATTGTTATTATTATTATTATTATTATTATTATTATTATTGTTATTATTATTATTATTATTATTATTATTATTATTATTATTATTATAATTATTATTATTAAAAACCGATTATTACTTTTGTATAGTATTGTTTTTATATCAGTTTTAAAACGAGTGATTAGTTTTAGCCAATTTCTTGCCTAAAAACTATAAAATGGCTTAGATTGTCTAAAAACACAGATCACACATTATCTTTTGCATAGAAATGAGAAAACGCTCATATAACACAAAATAAACTTCATTTTTGCTTACAAAACCTAGCTTACTTTTATTACTACTATTATTATTATTTTTATTATTATTATAATTATTTCTATTATTTTTATTATTACTATTATTATTATTATTATTATTATTATTAACCGATTATAACTTTTGTATAGTAAATGTTTTTATACCAGTTTTAAAATGAGTTATTAATTTTAGACAATTTCTTGCCTAAAAACACAAATCTCAGATGATCTCTTGCATAGAAATGAGAAAACGCTCATATAACACACAAAATAAGCTTCATTTTTGCTTAGAAAACTAAGCTTACTTTTATTACTATTATTATTATTATTATTATTATTATTATTATTATTACTATTATTATTATTATTTATATTATTATTATTATTATTATTATTATTATTATTATTATTATTATTATTAACTTTTGTATAGTAAATGTTTTTATACCAGTTTTAAAATGAGTTATTAATTTTAGACAATTTCTTGCCTAAAAACACATCACAGATGATTTCTTGCATAGAAATGAGAAAACGCTCATATAACACACAAAATAAGCTTCATTTTTGCTTAGAAAACTAAGCTTACTTTTATTACTATTATTATTTTTATTATTATTATTATTATTATTATTATTATTATTATTATTATTATTATTATTATTATTATTGTTATTGTTATTATTATTATTATTATTAATAAAAACTTATATTAAACAGACAGAAAACGTCGTATTCTGACACATAAAAACGAATTACGTTATAGACTTGACGAGAACGGCGTATCTCGGACTCTTATAGGACTCTTATAGGGTCAAAAAGTATCAGTTTGGATTAAAACAAATTATTTTTGTTGACTCTCAGTCTGAATTGTTCATCAGTTCAAACAAAAACGGCTTATTTTAGACGATCTTTTGCTTTGAACAAGAAAACTTACATCGAACAGACTAAAAACGTATTAATCTGGCATAAAAGAGCAATTTATGTATCACTTTAGATAAAGGCAGCTAATCCTATTCGTTTCATTGCTTAAAATAGACAAAATTGTTAATAAATCTAACAAAAACGCTGTATTCTAGCACAAAATACTAATTACATTATAGTTTCGACGAGAATAGCTTATTTGAAATGATTCTATGCTTCCAAGCGAGTAAATTTTTATTAAACAGATGCCAAACATCATGTTTTGTCCTATGAAGACATTTTATATTGCAGTTTGTATTAAAACAAAATATTTTCGTTGATTCTTTGTTAGAAGCAGCAAACCTAACATTAAAGAATCTGAAAACTTTGTATTCGGACACAAACCACCGAATTTTGTATCAGTTTAGACAAAAACGGTTGATTTTCGACAATATTTTGCTTTCAACAAGAAAACTTATATCAAACTGACTAAAAACGTCTTATTTTAGCACAAAACAAAAGATTTGCGTTATAGTCTTAAAGCTGATTCATGCCACAGTTTGGATAAAAACCAAATATTTTTGTTAATTCATTGTTACAAACAAGAAACCTTACATCAAAGAAACTGAAAACCCCTTATTCAGGCACAGAAATTCGAATTACGTTTCAGTCTGGACAAAAACTGCTTATTTTAGACGATCCTTTGTTTTGAACACGAAAACTTACATTAAAAAGATTAAAAACGTCTTATTCTGGTTGAAAACTGCAAATTATATATTACTCTAGATAAAAGCAATTTATCCTGATTACTCCTTTGCTTAGAATAGAGCAAACTTGTATAAAACTTAATGAAAACTTTAAATTTCGTCTCAAAGAAATAATTTACATTATAGTTTTGACCAGCACTGTTTATTTCAAACGAATTTATGATTCGATACTAATGAACTTTTATGGGGCAGATGCAAAACCACATATTACCATATAAAACGTTGTTTTAAAGCAAAGTATTACCTTTTGCAAAGAAATTTTACGTCAAAGAAACTGAAAACTTCGTATCCATGCATAAATATCGAATTACGTATCAGTTTAGGCAAATACAGCTTATTTTAAACGATTCCTTGCTATAAACAAGAAAAATTTTATCAAGCATATTGAAAACGTCTTATTCTCGAAAATAAGAGCAAATTATGTATCAGTTTTAACAAAAGCGGATTACTCTGTTTGATTCTATGCTTAGAGTAGAGTAAACTACTATAAAACGTAATGAAAACTCTATATTCGAGCTCAAAAGAACAAATTACGTTATAGTTTTGGCAAAAAAAAATATTTCGGACGATTTCATACTTTGAAGTAAGCAAACTTTAATTGAACAAGTGCAAAAGCTAATACTTTGCTTTAAAATAACGATTTATGTGGTAATATGGTATTTTGCATCTGTCCTATAAAAGTTTACTCGTTTCGCTCCATTGAATCATTCGAAATAAATTATTTTGACACAACAACAACGAAAATAATTTGTTTTTGTTTAAACTGTATCATAAGTCGCTTTTATAAAACGAACTAAGACGTTTGGCATTTGTTTAGTGAAAGTTTTCTTGTTTGGGGGCATAAAATCGTTTGAAATTAACAGTTCTGGTCAAAACTATAACGTAAATTATTTCTTTGAGACGAAATTTAAAGTTTTCATTAAGTTTTATACAAGTTTGCTATATTCTAAGCAAAGGAGTAATCAGGATAAACTGCTTTTATCCAAAGTAATACATAATTTGCAGTTTTGAGCCAGAATAAGACGTTTTTAATCTTTTTAATGTAAGTTTTCGTGTTCAAAAGAAAGAGTCGTCTAAAATAAGCAATTTGTGTCTAGACTGAAACGTAATTTGATTTTCTGGGCCTGAATAAGAGGTTTTCAGTTTCTTTGATGTAAGGTTTCTTGTTTGTAACAATGAATAAACGAAAATCATTGGTTTTAATCCAAACTGTGACATAAATCGTTTTTTAAAGGCGAAATCAGACGTTTTGCCTCTGTTCAGTGAAAGTATACTGGTTTCAAACCATAGAATCGTTTGAAATTAACAGTTCTCGTCAAGACTATAACGCAAATCTTTAAAGTAATACAAAGAAAATTATAGTTTTAATTTCAAACGATTTTATGCCCCCAAACGAGAAAACTTTCACTAAACAGATGCCAAACGTCTTAGTTCGTTTTATAAAAGCGACTTATGTTACAGTTTAAACAAAAACAAATTATTTTCGTTGTTGTTGTGTCAAAATAATTTATTTCGAATGATTCAATGGAGCAAAACGAGTAAACTTTTATAGGACAGATGCAAAATACCATATTACCACATAAATCGTTATTTTAAAGCAAAGCTTTTGCACTTGTTCAATTAAAGTTTGCTTACTTCGAAGTATGTAATCGTCCGAAATATTTTTTTTGCCAAAACTATAACGTAATTTGTTCTTTTGAGCTTGAATATAGAGTTTTCATTACGTTTTATAGTAGTTTACTCTACTCTAAGCATAGAATCAAACAGAGTAATCCGCTTTTGTTAAAACTGATACATAATTTGCTCTTATTTTCGAGAATAAGACGTTTTCAATATGATTGATAAAATTTTTCTTGTTTATAGCAAGGAATCGTTTAAAATAAGCTGTATTTGCTTAAACTGATACGTAATTCGATATTTATGCATGGATACGAAGTTTTCAGTTTCTTTGACGTGAAATTTCTTGTTGCAAAAGGTAATACTTTGCTTTAAAACAACGCTTAATATGGTAATATGTGGTTTTGCATCTGCCCCATAAAAGTTCATTAGTTTCGAATCATAAATTCGTTTGAAATAAACAGTGCTGGTCAAAACTATAACGTAAATTATTTCTTTGAGACGAAATTTAAAGTTTTCATTAAGTTTTATACAAGTTTACTCTATTCTAAGTAAAGGAGTAATCAGGATAAATTGCTTTTATCTAAAGTTATATATAATTTGCAGTTTTCAGCCAGAATAAGACGTTTTTAATCTTTTTAATGTAAGTTTTCGTGTTCAAGACAAAAGATCGTCTAAAATAAGCAGTTTTTGTCTAGACTGAAACGTAATTCGAATTTCTGTGCCTGAATAAGGGGTTTTCAGTTTCTTTGATGTAAGGTTTCTTGTTTGTAACAATAAATTAACAAAAATATTTGGTTTTTATCCAAACTGTGGCATGAATCAGCTTTAAGACTATAACGCAAATCTTTTGTTTCGTGCTAAAATAAGACGTTTTTAGTCAGTTTGATATAAGTTTTCTTGTTCAAAGCAAAATATTGTCGAAAATCAACCGTTTTTGTCTAAACTGATACAAAATTCGGTGGTTTGTGTCCGAATACAAAGTTTTCAGATTCTTTAATGTTAGGTTTGCTGCTTCTAACAAAGAATCAACGAAAATATTTTGTTTTAATACAAACTGCAATATAAAATGTCTTCATAGGACAAAACATGATGTTTGGCATCTGTTTAATAAAAATTTACTCGTTTGGAAGCATAGAATCATTCCAAATAAGCTATTCTCGTCGAAACTATATTGTAATTAGTATTTTGTGCTAGAATACAGCGTTTTTGTTAGATTTATTAACAATTTTGTCTATTTTAAGCAATGAAACGAATAGGATTAGCTGCCTTTATCTAAAGTGATACATAAATTGCTCTTTTATGCCAGATTAATACGTTTTTAGTCTGTTCGATGTAAGTTTTCTTGTTCAAAGCAAAAGATCGTCTAAAATAAGCCGTTTTTGTTTGAACTGATGAACAATTCAGACTGAGAGTTAACAAAAATAATTTATTTTAATCCAAACTGATACTTTTTGACCCTATAAGAGTCCGAGATACGCCGTTCTCGTCAAGTCTATAACGTAATTCGTTTTTTTGTGTCAGAATACGACGTTTTCTGTCTGTTTAATATAAGTTTTTAATAATAATAATAATAATAATAACAATAATAATAATAATAATAATAATAATAATAATAATAATAATAATAATAATAATAATAATAATAATAATAATAATAATAATAATAATAATAATAGTAATAAAAGTAAGCTTAGTTTTCTAAGCAAAAATGAAGCTTATTTTGTGTGTTATATGAGTGTTTTCTCATTTCTATGCAAGAAATCATCTGTGATCTGTGTTTTTAGGCAAGAAATTGTCTAAAATTAATAACTCATTTTAAAACTGGTATAAAAACATTTACTATACAAAAGTTAATAATAATAATAATAACAATAGTAATAAATGAAATAATAATAATAATATTAATAATAATAATAATAATAATAATAATAATAATAATAATAATAATAATAATAATAATAATAATAATGATAATAATACTTATAATAATGAATTTCTTTCTAAATTAAAGCTTAGTTTTTCTAAGCAAAAATGATGCTTATTTTGTGTTATCTGAGCGTTTTCTCATTTCTATGCAAGAGATCATCTGTGATCTGTGTTTTTAGGCAAGAAATTGTCTAAAACTAATAACTCATTTTAAAACTGGTATAAAAACATTTACTATACAAAAGTTATAATCGGTTTTTAATAATAATAATATTAATAATAATAATAATAATATTAATAATAATAATAATAATAATAATAATAATAATAATAATAATAATAATAATAATAATAATAATAGTAGTAATAAAAGTAAGCTTAGTTTTCTAAGCAAAAATGAAGCTTATTTTGTGTTATATGAGCGTTTTCTCATTTCTATGCAAAAGATCATGTGTGATCAGTGTTTTTAGGCAATCTTAGCCATTTTATAGTTTTTAGGCAAGAAATTGGCTAAAATTAATCACTCATTTTAAAACTGGTATACAAACAATACTATACAAAAGTTATAATCGGTTTTTAATAATAATAATTATAATAATAATAATAATAATAATAATAATAATAATAATAATAATAATAATAATAATAATAATAATAATAATAATAATAATAATAATAACAATAATAATAATAATAATAATAATAATAATAATAATAATAACAATAATAATAATAAAAATAATAATAATAGTAATGAAAGTAAGCTTAGTTTTCTAAGCAAAAATGAAGCTTATTTTGTGTGTTATATGAGTGTTTTCTCATTTGTATGCAAGAAATCATCTGTGATCTGTGTTTTTAGGCAAGAAATTGTCTAAAATTAATAACTCATTTTAAAACTGGTATAAAAACATTTACTATACAAAAGTTAATAATAATAATAATAACAATAATAATAATAACAATATAAATAATAATAATAATAATAGTAATAGTAACAAAAGTAATAATAATAATAATACTTTTAATAAGGAAAAATGGAGCTTATTTTGTGTGTTACATGAGCGTTTTCTCATTTCTATGCAAAAGATCATGTGTGATGTGTGTTTTTAGGCAATCTAAGCCATTTTATAGTTTTTAATATTTAACAAAAATTTGCTTTAAAATAAAATGTTTAAAAAACTGAAATTAAACTAAATTAATTGGACAAAACATGATGTTTGGCATCTGTTTAATAAAAATTTACTCGTTTGGAAGCATAGAATCATTCCAAATAAGCTATTCTCGTCGAAACTATATTGTAATTAGTATTTTGTGCTAGAATACAGCGTTTTTGTTAAATTTATTAACAATTTTGTCTATTTTAAGCAATGAAACGAATAGGATTAGCTGCCTTTATCTAAAGTGATACATAAATTGCTCTTTTATGCCAGATTAATACGTTTTTAGTCTGTTCGATGTAAGTTTTCTTGTTCAAAGCAAAAGATCGTCTAAAATAAGCCGTTTTTGTTTGAACTGATGAACAATTCAGACTGAGAGTTAACAAAAATAATTTATTTTAATCCAAACTGATACTTTTTGACCCTATAAGAGTCCTATAAGAGTCCGAGATACTCCGTTCTCGTCAAGTCTATAACGTAATTCGTTTTTTTGTGTCAGAATACGACGTTTTCTGTCTGTTTAATATAAGTTTTTAATAATAATAATAATAATAATAATAATAATAATAATAATAATAATAATAATAATAATAATAATAATAATAATAATAATAATAATAATAATAATAATAATAATAATAATAATAATAATAATAATAATAGTAATAAAAGTAAGCTTAATTTTCTAAGCAAAAATGAAGCTTATTTTGTGTGTTATATGAGCGTTTTCTCATTTCTATGCAAGAGATCATCTGTGATCTGTGTTTTTAGGCAAGAAATTGAATAAAATTAATAACTTATTTTAAAACTGGTATAAAAACATTTACTATACAAAAGTTAATAATAATAATAATAACAATAGTAATAAATGAAATAATAATAATAATAGTAATAATAATAATAATATTAATAATAATAATAATAATAATAATAATATTAATAATAATAATAATAATAATAATAATGATAATAATACTTATAATAATGAATTTCTTTCTAAATTAAAGCTTAGTTTTTCTAAGCAAAAATGATGCTTATTTTGTGTTATCTGAGCGTTTTCTCATTTCTATGCAAGAGATCATCTGTGATCTGTGTTTTTAGGCAAGAAATTGTCTAAAACTAATAACTCATTTTAAAACTGGTATAAAAACATTTACTATACAAAAGTTATAATCGGTTTTTAATAATAATAATTATAATAATAATAATAATAATAATAATAATAATAATAATAATAATAATAATAGTAGTAATAAAAGTAAGCTTAGTTTTCTAAGCAAAAATGAAGCTTATTTTGTGTTCTATGAGCGTTTTCTCATTTCTATGCAAAAGATCATGTGTGATCAGTGTTTTTAGGCAATCTTAGCCATTTTATAGTTTTTAGGCAAGAAATTGGCTAAAATTAATCACTCATTTTAAAACTGGTATAAAAACAATACTATACAAAAGTTATAATCGGTTTTTAATAATAATAATTATAATAATAATAATAATAATAATAATAATAATAATAATAATAATAATAATAATAATAATAATAATAACAATAATAATAATAATAATAATAATAATAATAATAACAATAATAATAATAAAAATAATAATAATAGTAATGAAAGTAAGCTTAGTTTTCTAAGCAAAAATGAAGCTTATTTTGTGTGTTATATGAGTGTTTTCTCATTTGTATGCAAGAAATCATCTGTGATCTGTGTTTTTAGGCAAGAAATTGTCTAAAATTAATAACTCATTTTAAAACTGGTATAAAAACATTTACTATACAAAAGTTAATAATAATAATAATAACAATAATAATAATAACAATATAAATAATAATAATAATAATAATAGTAATAGTAACAAAAGTAATAATAATAATAATACTTTTAATAAGGAAAAATGGAGCTTATTTTGTGTGTTACATGAGCGTTTTCTCATTTCTATGCAAAAGATCATGTGTGATGTGTGTTTTTAGGCAATCTAAGCCATTTTATAGTTTTTAATATTTAACAAAAATTTGCTTTAAAATAAAATGTTTGAAAAACTGAAATTAAACTAAATTAATTGTGTCTAACACTTTAGTAGAGGAAAAAGGAGGAGACAAAAGTCACTAAAGTCTTAGAGTTGTCTTTAGTCGTCATATTAATAACAATAACGTTTATAATAACGATACTAGTAGTACTAAATTTGCTTATATGCAAGCGCTTAATTAAGGTAACAGTTTTTTTGTTTTTTGCTTATATCTCGAAAACAGTTACTCCTATCAATTTTTACTTTTTCACCAAAATTAAAGGTGATAAAATTTCCTACAAAATAGTTATTTGCATTTCTCATGTAGGACTAACCATAAGCGAGATATAAGTTTGAAAATAATTAATATTTAAAAAAAAAAGTGCTTTAACAGAAAATGTTTTGTGATTTAAAATACACTTAATTTATTAGGTCCAATACTTTATTAGAAGAAAAAGGAGGTGACATATAAGTCACTGAAGTCTTCAGAGTCGATTTTAAATGTTGCATTTTCGTCTTCGTCTCAAACTTTGAAAACTGAATTACATTTTTGTTCAGTAACAGTTACAGTTTTCTTATTGGTTTTTTGCTTATATCTCGAAAACAGTTACTCCTATCAATTTTTATCTTTCTTTTAAAATTAAAGCTGATAAAATTTCTTACAAAATAGTTATTTGCATTTTTCATGTAAGACTAACCATAAGCGAGATATAAGTTTAAAAATTATTAATATTTAAAAAAAAGTGCTTTAACAGAAAATGTCTTGTGATTTAAAATACACTTAATTTATTGGGTCCAATACTTTATTAGAAGAAAAAGGAGGTGACATAAAAGTCGCTGAAGTCTTCAGAGTCGTTTTTAAATGCTGCATTTTCGTCTTCCTCTCAAACATTGAAAACTGAATTACATTTTTGTTCAGTAACTGTAACAGTTTTTACTTTGGTTTTTTGCTTATATCTCGAAAACAATTACTCCTATCAATTTTTATCTTTCTTTCAAAATTAAAGCTGATAAAATTTCCTACAAAATAGTTATTTGCATTTCTTTTGTAAGACCAACCATAAGCGAGTTATAGAGTTGGATATAAATAATCTTTAACAAAAATTTGCTTTAAAATATAATGTTTGAAAAACCGAAATTAAACTAAATTAATTGAGTCTAACACTTTAATATTGAAAAAAGGAGAAAACATAAAAGTCACCAAAGCCTTCAGAGTCGTTTTTAGTCGTCATATTAATAACAATAACATTAATAATAATAATAACGCTGCATTTTCGTCTTCGTCTCAAACATTGAAAACTGAATTACATTTTTGTTCAGTAACAGGTACAGTTTTCTTATTGGTTTTTTCCTTATATCTCGAAAACAGTTACTCCTATCAAATTTTATCTTTCTTTCACAATTAAAGCTAATAAAATTTCCAACAAAATAGTTATTTGCACCTCCTTTTTCTTCTAATTAAGTATTGGACCCAATAAATTAAGTGTATTTTAAATCACAAGACATTTTCTGTTAAAACACATTTTTTTTTTAATTATTAATTATTTTCAAACTTATATCTCGCTTATGGTTTGTTCTACATGAAAAATGCAAATAACTATTTTGCAGGAAATTTTATCATCTTTAATTTTGGTGAAAAGTTAAAAATTGATAGGAGTAACTGTTTTCGAGATATAAGCAAGAAACCAAAAAACTATTACCTTAATGCAGCGTTTGCATATAAGCAAATTTAGTACTATTAGTTTATTAATGTTATTGTTATTAATATGACGACTAAAGACGATTCTGAAACCTTTAAAGACTTTTATGTCTTCTCCTTTTTCCTCCACTAAAGTGTTAGACACAATTAATTTAGTTTAATTTCAGTTTTTCAAACATTTTATTTTAAAGCAAATTTTTGTTAGAAATTATTTATATTCATCTCTATAACTCGCTTATGCTTGGTCCTACAAGAAAAATGCAAATAATTACTTTGTTGGAAATTTTATCAGCTTTAATTTTGAAAGAAAGATAAAATTTGATAGGTGTAACTGTTTTCGAGATATAAGCTAGAAACCAAATAACTGTTACATTAATTAAGCGCTTGCATATAAGCAAATTTAGTACTATTAGTATTATTATTATTAATGTTATTGTTATTAATATGACGACTAAAAACGACTCTGAAGACTTTAGTGACCTTTATGTCTTCTCCTTTTTCCTCTACTAAAGTGTTAGACACAATTAATTTGGTTTAATTTTAGTTTTTCAAACATTTTATTTTAAAGAAAATTTTTGTTAAAGATTATTTATATCCAACTCTATAACTCGCTTATGGTTGGTCCTACAAAAAAATGCAAATAACTATTTTGTAGGAAATGTTATCAGCTTTAATTTTGAAAAAAAGATAAAAATTGATAGAAGTAACTGTTTTCGAGATATAAGCAAGAAACCAATAAGAAAACTGTAACTGTTACTGAACAAAAATATAATTCAGTTTTCAATGTTTGAGACGAAGACGAAAATGCAGCATTATTATTATTATTAATGTTATTGTTATTAATATGACGACTAAAAACGACTCTGAAGTCTTTGGTGACTTTTATGTCTTCTCCTTTTTCCTATACTAAAGTGTTAGACTCAATTAATTTAGTTTAATTTCGGTTTTTCAAACATTATATTTTAAAGCAAATTTTTGTTAAAGATTATTTATATCCAACTTTATAACTCGCTTATGGTTGGTCTTACAAAAAAATGCAAATAACTATTTTGTAGGAAATTTTATCAGCTTTAATTTTGAAAAAAGATACAAATTGATAGGAGTAATTGTTTTCGAGATATAAGCAAAAAACCAAAGTAAAAACTGTTACAGTTACTGAACAAAAATGTAAGTTTTCGAGATATAAGCAAGAAACTGTTACCTTAATTAAGCGCTTGCATATAAGCAAATTTAGTACTATTAGTATTATTATTATTAATGTTATTGTTATTGATATGACGACTAAGAACGACTCTCAAGACTTTGGTGACTTTTATGTCACCTCCTTTTTCTTCTAATAAAGTATTGGACCCAATAAATTAAGTGTATTTTAAATCACAAGACATTTTCTGTAAAACACTTTTTTTTTAAATATTAATTATTTTTAAACTTATATCTCGCTTATGGTTAGTCCTACATGAAAAATGCAAATTACTATTTTGTAGGAAATTTTATTTTTTAGTTTTTCAAACATTTTATTTTAAAGCAAGTTTTTGTTAAATATTATTTATATCCAACTCTATAACTCGCTTATGGTTGATCCTACAAGAAAAATGCAAATAACTATTTTGTAGGAAATTTTATCAGCTTTAATTTTAAAAAAAAGATAAAAATTAATAGGAGTAACTGTTTTCGAGATATAAGCAAAAAACCAATAAGAAAACTGTAACTGTTACTGAACAAAAATGTAATTCAGTTTTCAATGTTTGAGACGAAGACGAAAATGCAGCATTTAAAAACGACTCTGAAGACTTCTGTGACTTTTAAGTCACCTCCTTTTTCTTCTAATAATGTATTGGACCCAATAAATTAAGTGTATTTTAAATCACATGACATTTTCTGTTAAAGCACTTTTTTTTAAATATTGATTATTTTCAAACTTATATCTCGCTTATGGTTAGTCCTACATGAAAAATGCAAATAACTATTTTGTAGGAAATTTTATCAGCTTTAATTTTAGTAAACAGATAAAAATTGATAGGAGTAACTGTTTTCGAGATATAAGCAAGAAACCAAAAAACTGTTACCTTAATAAAGCGCTTGCATATAAGCAAATTTAGTACTATTAGTATTATTATTATTAATGTTATTGTTATTAATATGACGACTAAAAACGACTCTGAAGACTTTGGTGACTTTTATGTCTTCTCCTTTTTCCTATACTAAAGTGTTAGACACAATTAATTTAGTTTAATTTCAGTATTTCAAACATTCTATTTTAAAGCAAATTTTTGTTAAATATTATTTATATCTATCTCTATAACTCGCTTATGCTTGGTCCTAAAAGAAAAATACAAATAACTATTTTGTAGGAAATTTTATCAGCTTTAATTTTAGTAAAAAGATAAAAATTGATAGGAGTAACTGTTTTCGAGATATAAGCAAGAAACCAATAAACTGTTACCTTAATAAAGCGCTTGCATATAAGCAAATTTAGTACTATTAGTATTATTATTATTAATGTTATTGTTATTGATATGACGACTAAGAACGACTCTCAAGACTTTGGTGACTTTTATGTCACCTTTTTCTTCTAATAAAGTATTGGACCCAATAAATTAAGTGTATTTTAAATCACAAGACATTTTCTGTTAAAGCACTTTTTTTTTAAATATTAATTATTTTTAAACTTATATCTCGCTTATGGTTAGTCCTATATGAAAAATGCAAATTACTATTTTGTAGGAAATTTTATTTTTTAGTTTTTCAAACATTTTATTTTAAAGCAAGTTTTTGTTAAATATTATTTATATCCAACTCTATAACTCGCTTATGGTTGGTCCTACAAGAAAAATGCAAATAACTATTTTGTAGGAAATTTTATCAGCTTTAATTTTGAAAGAAAGATAAAAATTGATAGGAATAATTGTTTTCGAGATATAAGCAAAAAACCAAAATGAAAACTGTTACAGTTACTAAACAAAAATGTAATTCAGTTTTCAATGTTTGAGACGAAGACGAAAATGCAGCATTTAAAAACGATTCTGAAGACTTCTGTGACTTTTAAGTCACCTCCTTTTTCTTCTAATAATGTATTGGACCCAATAAATTAAGTGTATTTTAAATCACATGACATTTTCTGTTAAAGCACTTTTTTTTAAATATTGATTATTTTCAAACTTATATCTCGCTTATGGTTAGTCCTACATGAAAAATGCAAATAACTATTTTGTAGGAAATTTTATCAGCTTTAATTTTAGTAAACAGATAAAAATTGATAGGAGTAACTGTTTTCGAGATATAAGCAAGAAACCAAAAAACTATTACCTTAATAAAGCGCTTGCATATAAGCAAATTTAGTACTATTAGTATTATTATTATTAATGTTATTGTTATTAATATGACGACTAAAAACGACTCTGAAGACTTTGGTGACTTTTATGTCTTCTCCTTTTTCCTATACTAAAGTGTTAGACACAATTAATTTAGTTTAATTTCAGTATTTCAAACATTTTATTTTAAAGCAAATTTTTGTTAAATATTATTTATATCTATCTCTATAACTCGCTTATGCTTGGTCCTACAAGAAAAATACAAATAACTATTTTGTAGAAAATTTTATCAGCTTTAATTTTAGTAAAAAGATAAAAATTGATAGGAGTAACTGTTTTCGAGATATAAGCAAGAAACCAATAAACTGTTACCTTAATAAAGCGCTTGCATATAAGCAAATTTAGTACTATTAGTATTATTATTATTAATGTTATTGTTATTGATATGACGACTAAGAACGACTCTCAAGACTTTTGTGACTTTTATGTCACCTCCTTTTTCTTCTAATAAAGTATTGGACCCAATAAATTAAGTGTATTTTAAATCACAAGACATTTTCTGTAAAACACTTT
The DNA here is from genome assembly GCF_031307605.1 of Tribolium castaneum. Taxonomy (NCBI): domain Eukaryota; kingdom Metazoa; phylum Arthropoda; class Insecta; order Coleoptera; family Tenebrionidae; genus Tribolium; species Tribolium castaneum. Next base: position 9,451,288 of record NC_087395.1, on the reverse strand, counting down.
TTTTTTAAATATTAATTATTTTTAAACTTATATCTCGCTTATGGTTAGTCCTACATGAAAAATGCAAATTACTATTTTGTAGGAAATTTTATTTTTTAGTTTTTCAAACATTTTATTTTAAAGCAAGTTTTTGTTAAATATTATTTATATCCAACTCTATAACTCGCTTATGGTTGATCCTACAAGAAAAATGCAAATAACTATTTTGTAGGAAATTTTATCAGCTTTAATTTTGAAAAAAAGATAAAAATTAATAGGAGTAACTGTTTTCGAGATATAAGCAAAAAACCAATAAGAAAACTGTAACTGTTACTGAACAAAAATGTAATTCAGTTTTCAATGTTTGAGACGAAGACGAAAATGCAGCATTTAAAAACGACTCTGAAGACTTCTGTGACTTTTAAGTCACCTCCTTTTTCTTCTAATAATGTATTGGACCCAATAAATTAAGTGTATTTTAAATCACATGACATTTTCTGTTAAAGCACTTTTTTTTAAATATTGATTATTTTCAAACTTATATCTCGCTTATGGTTAGTCCTACATGAAAAATGCAAATAACTATTTTGTAGGAAATTTTATCTGCTTTAATTTTAGTAAACAGATAAAAATTGATAGGAGTAACTGTTTTCGAGATATAAGCAAGAAACCAAAAAACTGTTACCTTAATAAAGCGCTTGCATATAAGCAAATTTAGTACTATTAGTATTATTATTATTAATGTTATTGTTATTAATATGACGACTAAAAACGACTCTGAAGACTTTGGTGACTTTTATGTCTTCTCCTTTTTCCTATACTAAAGTGTTAGACACAATTAATTTAGTTTAATTTCAGTATTTCAAACATTTTATTTTAAAGCAAATTTTTGTTAAATATTATTTATATCTATCTCTATAACTCGCTTATGCTTGGTCCTACAAGAAAAATACAAATAACTATTTTGTAGGAAATTTTATCAGCTTTAATTTTAGTAAAAAGATAAAAATTGATAGGAGTAACTGTTTTCGAGATATAAGCAAGAAACCAATAAACTGTTACCTTAATAAAGCGCTTGCATATAAGCAAATTTAGTACTATTAGTATTATTATTATTAATGTTATTGTTATTGATATGACGACTAAGAACGACTCTCAAGACTTTGGTGACTTTTATGTCACCTTTTTCTTCTAATAAAGTATTGGACCCAATAAATTAAGTGTATTTTAAATCACAAGACATTTTCTGTTAAAGCACTTTTTTTTTAAATATTAATTATTTTTAAACTTATATCTCGCTTATGGTTAGTCCTATATGAAAAATGCAAATTACTATTTTGTAGGAAATTTTATTTTTTAGTTTTTCAAACATTTTATTTTAAAGCAAGTTTTTGTTAAATATTATTTATATCCAACTCTATAACTCGCTTATGGTTGGTCCTACAAGAAAAATGCAAATAACTATTTTGTAGGAAATTTTATCAGCTTTAATTTTGAAAGAAAGATAAAAATTGATAGGAATAATTGTTTTCGAGATATAAGCAAAAAACCAAAGTGAAAACTGTTACAGTTACTAAACAAAAATGTAATTCAGTTTTCAATGTTTGAGATGAAGACGAAAATGCAGCATTTAAAAACGATTCTGAAGACTTCTGTGACTTTTAAGTCACCTCCTTTTTCTTCTAATAATGTATTGGACCCAATAAATTAAGTGTATTTTAAATCACATGACATTTTCTGTTAAAGCACTTTTTTTTAAATATTGATTATTTTCAAACTTATATCTCGCTTATGGTTAGTCCTACATGAAAAATGCAAATAACTATTTTGTAGGAAATTTTATCAGCTTTAATTTTAGTAAACAGATAAAAATTGATAGGAGTAACTGTTTTCGAGATATAAGCAAGAGACCAAAAAACTATTACCTTAATAAAGCGCTTGCATATAAGCAAATTTAGTACTATTAGTATTATTATTATTAATGTTATTGTTATTAATATGACGACTAAAAACGACTCTGAAGACTTTGGTGACTTTTATGTCTTCTCCTTTTTCCTATACTAAAGTGTTAGACACAATTAATTTAGTTTAATTTCAGTATTTCAAACATTTTATTTTAAACCAAATTTTTGTTAAATATTATTTATATCTATCTCTATAACTCGCTTATGCTTGGTCCTACAAGAAAAATACAAATAACTATTTTGTAGGAAATTTTATCAGCTTTAATTTTAGTAAAAAGATAAAAATTGATAGGAGTAACTGTTTTCGAGATATAAGCAAGAAACCAATAAACTGTTACCTTAATAAAGCGCTTGCATATAAGCAAATTTAGTACTATTAGTATTATTATTATTAATGTTATTGTTATTGATATGACGACTAAGAACGACTCTCAAGACTTTTGTGACTTTTATGTCACCTCCTTTTTCTTCTAATAAAGTATTGGACCCAATAAATTAAGTGTATTTTAAATCACAAGACATTTTCTGTAAAACACTTTTTTTTTAAATATTAATTATTTTTAAACTTATATCTCGCTTATGGTTAGTCCTACATGAAAAATGCAAATTACTATTTTGTAGGAAATTTTATTTTTTAGTTTTTCAAACATTTTATTTTAAAGCAAGTTTTTGTTAAATATTATTTATATCCAACTCTATAACTCGCTTATGGTTGATCCTACAAGAAAAATGCAAATAACTATTTTGTAGGAAATTTTATCAGCTTTAATTTTGAAAAAAAGATAAAAATTAATAGGAGTAACTGTTTTCGAGATATAAGCAAAAAACCAATAAGAAAACTGTAACTGTTACTGAACAAAAATGTAATTCAGTTTTCAATGTTTGAGACGAAGACGAAAATGCAGCATTTAAAAACGACTCTGAAGACTTCTGTGACTTTTAAGTCACCTCCTTTTTCTTCTAATAATGTATTGGACCCAATAAATTAAGTGTATTTTAAATCACATGACATTTTCTGTTAAAGCACTTTTTTTTAAATATTGATTATTTTCAAACTTATATCTCGCTTATGGTTAGTCCTACATGAAAAATGCAAATAACTATTTTGTAGGAAATTTTATCAGCTTTAATTTTAGTAAACAGATAAAAATTGATAGGAGTAACTGTTTTCGAGATATAAGCAAGAAACCAAAAAACTGTTACCTTAATAAAGCGCTTGCATATAAGCAAATTTAGTACTATTAGTATTATTATTATTAATGTTATTGTAATTAATATGACGACTAAAAACGACTCTGAAGACTTTGGTGACTTTTATGTCTTCTCCTTTTTCCTATACTAAAGTGTTAGACACAATTAATTTAGTTTAATTTCAGTATTTCAAACATTTTATTTTAAAGCAAATTTTTGTTAAATATTATTTATATCTATCTCTATAACTCGCTTATACTTGGTCCTACAAGAAAAATACAAATAACTATTTTGTAGGAAATTTTATCAGCTTTAATTTTAGTAAAAAGATAAAAATTGATAGGAGTAACTGTTTTCGAGATATAAGCAAGAAACCAATAAACTGTTACCTTAATAAAGCGCTTGCATATAAGCAAATTTAGTACTATTAGTATTATTATTATTAATGTTATTGTTATTGATATGACGACTAAGAACGACTCTCAAGACTTTGGTGACTTTTATGTCACCTTTTTCTTCTAATAAAGTATTGGACCCAATAAATTAAGTGTATTTTAAATCACAAGACATTTTCTGTTAAAGCACTTTTTTTTTAAATATTAATTATTTTTAAACTTATATCTCGCTTATGGTTAGTCCTATATGAAAAATGCAAATTACTATTTTGTAGGAAATTTTATTTTTTAGTTTTTCAAACATTTTATTTTAAAGCAAGTTTTTGTTAAATATTATTTATATCCAACTCTATAACTCGCTTATGGTTGGTCCTACAAGAAAAATGCAAATAACTATTTTGTAGGAAATTTTATCAGCTTTAATTTTGAAAGAAAGATAAAAATTGATAGGAATAATTGTTTTCGAGATATAAGCAAAAAACCAAAGTGAAAACTGTTACAGTTACTAAACAAAAATGTAATTCAGTTTTCAATGTTTGAGATGAAGACGAAAATGCAGCATTTAAAAACGATTCTGAAGACTTCTGTGACTTTTAAGTCACCTCCTTTTTCTTCTAATAATGTATTGGACCCAATAAATTAAGTGTATTTTAAATCACATGACATTTTCTGTTAAAGCACTTTTTTTTAAATATTGATTATTTTCAAACTTATATCTCGCTTATGGTTAGTCCTACATGAAAAATGCAAATAACTATTTTGTAGGAAATTTTATCAGCTTTAATTTTAGTAAACAGATAAAAATTGATAGGAGTAACTGTTTTCGAGATATAAGCAAGAGACCAAAAAACTATTACCTTAATAAAGCGCTTGCATATAAGCAAATTTAGTACTATTAGTATTATTATTATTAATGTTATTGTTATTAATATGACGACTAAAAACGACTCTGAAGACTTTGGTGACTTTTATGTCTTCTCCTTTTTCCTATACTAAAGTGTTAGACACAATTAATTTAGTTTAATTTCAGTATTTCAAACATTTTATTTTAAACCAAATTTTTGTTAAATATTATTTATATCTATCTCTATAACTCGCTTATGCTTGGTCCTACAAGAAAAATACAAATAACTATTTTGTAGGAAATTTTATCAGCTTTAATTTTAGTAAAAAGATAAAAATTGATAGGAGTAACTGTTTTCGAGATATAAGCAAGAAACCAATAAACTGTTACCTTAATAAAGCGCTTGCATATAAGCAAATTTAGTACTATTAGTATTATTATTATTAATGTTATTGTTATTGATATGACGACTAAGAACGACTCTCAAGACTTTGGTGACTTTTATGTCACCTCCTTTTTCTTCTAATAAAGTATTGGACCCAATAAATTAAGTGTATTTTAAATCACAAGACATTTTCTGTAAAACACTTTTTTTTTAAATATTAATTATTTTTAAACTTATATCTCGCTTATGGTTAGTCCTACATGAAAAATGCAAATTACTATTTTGTAGGAAATTTTATTTTTTAGTTTTTCAAACATTTTATTTTAAAGCAAGTTTTTGTTAAGTATTATTTATATCCAACTCTATAACTCGCTTATGGTTGATCCTACAAGAAAAATGCAAATAACTATTTTGTAGGAAATTTTATCAGCTTTAATTTTGAAAAAAAGATAAAAATTAATAGGAGTAACTGTTTTCGAGATATAAGCAAAAAACCAATAAGAAAACTGTAACTGTTACTGAACAAAAATGTAATTCAGTTTTCAATGTTTGAGACGAAGACGAAAATGCAGCATTTAAAAACGACTCTGAAGACTTCTGTGACTTTTAAATCACCTCCTTTTTCTTCTAATAATGTATTGGACCCAATAAATTAAGTGTATTTTAAATCACATGACATTTTCTGTTAAAGCACTTTTTTTTAAATATTGATTATTTTCAAACTTATATCTCGCTTATGGTTAGTCCTACATGAAAAATGCAAATAACTATTTTGTAGGAAATTTTATCAGCTTTAATTTTAGTAAACAGATAAAAATTGATAGGAGTAACTGTTTTCGAGATATAAGCAAGAAACCAAAAAACTGTTACCTTAATAAAGCGCTTGCATATAAGCAAATTTAGTACTATTAGTATTATTATTATTAATGTTATTGTTATTAATATGACGACTAAAAACGACTCTGAAGACTTTGGTGACTTTTATGTCTTCTCCTTTTTCCTATACTAAAGTGTTAGACACAATTAATTTAGTTTAATTTCAGTATTTCAAACATTCTATTTTAAAGCAAATTTTTGTTAAATATTATTTATATCTATCTCTATAACTCGCTTATGCTTGGTCCTACAAGAAAAATACAAATAACTATTTTGTAGGAAATTTTATCAGCTTTAATTTTAGTAAAAAGATAAAAATTGATAGGAGTAACTGTTTTCGAGATATAAGCAAGAAACCAATAAACTGTTACCTTAATAAAGCGCTTGCATATAAGCAAATTTAGTACTATTAGTATTATTATTATTAATGTTATTGTTATTGATATGACGACTAAGAACGACTCTCAAGACTTTGGTGACTTTTATGTCACCTTTTTCTTCTAATAAAGTATTGGACCCAATAAATTAAGTGTATTTTAAATTACAAGACATTTTCTGTTAAAGCACTTTTTTTTAAATATTAATTATTTTTAAACTTATATCTCGCTTATGGTTAGTCCTATATGAAAAATGCAAATTACTATTTTGTAGGAAATTTTATTTTTTAGTTTTTCAAACATTTTATTTTAAAGCAAGTTTTTGTTAAATATTATTTATATCCAACTCTATAACTCGCTTATGGTTGGTCCTACAAGAAAAATGCAAATAACTATTTTGTAGGAAATTTTATCAGCTTTAATTTTTAAAGAAAGATAAAAATTGATAGGAATAATTGTTTTCGAGATATAAGCAAAAAACCAAAGTGAAAACTGTTACAGTTACTAAACAAAAATGTAATTCAGTTTTCAATGTTTGAGACGAAGACGAAAATGCAGCATTTAAAAACGACTCTGAAGAGTTCTGTGACTTTTAAGTCACCTCCTTTTTCTTCTAATAATGTATTGGACTCAATAAATTAAGTGTATTTTAAATCACATGACATTTTCTGTTAAAGCACTTTTTTTTAAATATTGATTATATTCAAACTTATATCTCGCTTATGGTTAGTCCTACATGAAAAATGCAAATAACTATTTTGTAGGAAATTTTATCAGCTTTAATTTTAGTAAACAGATAAAAATTGATCGGAGTAACTGTTTTCGAGATATAAGCAAGAAACCAAAAAACTGTTACCTTAATAAAGCGCTTGCATATAAGCAAATTTAGTACTATTAGTATTATTATTATTAATGTTATTGTTATTAATATGACGACTAAAAACGACTCTGAAGACTTTGGTGACTTTTATGTCTTCTCCTTTTTCCTATACTAAAGTGTTAGACACAATTAATTTAGTTTAATTTCAGTATTTCATACATTTTATTTTAAAGCAAATTTTTGTTAAATATTATTTATATCTATCTCTATAACTCGCTTATGCTTGGTCCTACAAGAAAAATACAAATAACTATTTTGTAGGAAATTTTATCAGCTTTAATTTTAGTAAAAAAATAAAAATTGATAGGAGTAACTGTTTTCGAGATATAAGCAAGAAACCAATAAACTGTTACCTTAATAAAGCGCTTGCATATAAGCAAATTTAGTACTATTAGTATTATTATTATTAATGTTATTGTTATTAATATGACGATTAAAACAACTCTCAAAACTTTGGTGACTTTTATGTCTTCTCCTTTTTCCTCAACTAAAGTGTTAGTCTTAATTAATTTAGTTTAATTTCGGTTTTTCAAACATTTTATTTTAAAGCAAATTTTTGTTAAAGATTATTTATATCCAACTCTATAACTCGCTTATGGTTGGTCCTACAAGAAAAATGCAAATAACTATTTTGTAGGAAATTTTATCAGCTTTAATTTTGAAAGAAAGATAAAAATTGATAGGAATAATTGTTTTCGAGATATAAGCAAAAAACCAAAGTGAAAACTGTTACAGTTACTAAACATGTGTCGGCTAGTGAGAGTACCTCCGATACTGTTACAGTTTCCTCGAGTGTTAACGGAAGTACAATCCAGACAATGAATGCCAAGACATCGGTATACAGCGCCCAACAAAATCGCCGCTTTTGCGCCTTTAAAAACATGGTCAAACGGGAGGAGAAAACCGTAAAGCACTTTTTTTTAAATATTGATTATTTTCAAACTTATATCTCGCTTATGGTTAGTCCTACATGAAAAATGCAAATAACTATTTTGTAGGAAATTTTATCAGCTTTAATTTTAGTAAAGAGATAAAAATTGATAGGAGTAACTGTTTTCGAGATATAAGCAAGAAACCAAAAAACTATTACCTTAATAAAGCGCTTGCATATAAGCAAATTTAGTACTATTAGTATTATTATTATTAATGTTATTGTTATTAATATGACGACTAAAAACAACTCTGAAGACTTTGGTGACTTTTATGTCTTCTCCTTTTTCCTATACTAAAGTGTTAGACACAATTAATTTAGTTTAATTTCAGTATTTCATACATTTTATTTTAAAGCAAATTTTTGTTAAATATTATTTATATCTATCTCTATAACTCGCTTATGCTTGGTCCTACAAGAAAAATACAAATAACTATTTTGTAGGAAATTTTATCAGCTTTAATTTTAGTAAAAAGATAAAAATTGATAGGAGTAACTGTTTTCGAGATATAAGCAAGAAACCAATAAACTGTTACCTTAATAAAGCGCTTGCATATAAGCAAATTTAGTACTATTAGTATTATTATTATTAATGTTATTGTTATTAATATGACGATTAAAACAACTCTCAAAACTTTGGTGACTTTTATGTCTTCTTCTTTTTCCTCAACTAAAGTGTTAGTCTTAATTAATTTAGTTTAATTTCGGTTTTTCAAACATTTTATTTTAAAGCAAATTTTTGTTAAAGATTATTTATATCCAACTCTATAACTCGCTTATGGTTGGTCCTACAAAAAAAATGCCAATAACTATTTTGTAGGAAATGTTTTCGAGATATAAGCAAGAAACCAATAAACTGTTACCTTAATAAAGCGCTTGCATATAAGCAAATTTAGTACTATTAGTATTATTATTATTAATGTTATTGTTATTAATATGACGATTAAAACAACTCTCAAAACTTTGGTGACTTTTATGTCTTCTCCTTTTTCCTCAACTAAAGTGTTAGTCTTAATTAATTTAGTTTAATTTCGGTTTTTCAAACATTTTATTTTAAAGCAAATTTTTGTTAAAGATTATTTATATCCAACTCTATAACTCGCTTATGGTTGGTCCTACAAGAAAAATGCAAATAACTATTTTGTAGGAAATTTTATCAGCTTTAAGTTTGAAAGAAAGATAAAAATTGATAGGAATAATTGTTTTCGAGATATAAGCTAAAAACCAAAGTGAAAACTGTTACAGTTACTAAACAAAAATGTAATTCAGTTTTCAATGTTTGAGACGAAGACGAAAATGCAGCATTTAAAAACGACTCTGAAGACTTCTGTGACTTTTAAGTCACCTCCTTTTTCTTCTAATAATGTATTGGACCCAATAAATTAAGTGTATTTTAAATCACATGACATTTTCTGTTAAAGCACTTTTTTTTAAATATTGATTATTTTCAAACTTATATCTCGCTTATGGTTAGTCCTACATGAAAAATGCAAATAACTATTTTGTAGGAAATTTTATCAGCTTTAATTTTAGTAAAGAGATAAAAATTGATAGGAGTAACTGTTTTCGAGATATAAGCAAGAAACCAAAAAACTATTACCTTAATAAAGCGCTTGCATATAAGCAAATTTAGTACTATTAGTATTATTATTATTAATGTTATTGTTATTAATATGACGACTAAAAACGACTCTGAAGACTTTGGTGACTTTTATGTCTTCTCCTTTTTCCTATACTAAAGTGTTAGACACAATTAATTTAGTTTAATTTCAGTATTTCATACATTTTATTTTAAAGCAAATTTTTGTTAAATATTATTTATATCTATCTCTATAACTCGCTTATGCTTGGTCCTACAAGAAAAATACAAATAACTATTTTGTAGGAAATTTTATCAGCTTTAATTTTAGTAAAAAGATAAAAATTGATAGGAGTAACTGTTTTCGAGATATAAGCAAGAAACCAATAAACTGTTACCTTAATAAAGCGCTTGCATATAAGCAAATTTAGTACTATTAGTATTATTATTATTAATGTTATTGTTATTAATATGACGATTAAAACAACTCTCAAAACTTTGGTGACTTTTATGTCTTCTTCTTTTTCCTCAACTAAAGTGTTAGTCTTAATTAATTTAGTTTAATTTCGGTTTTTCAAACATTTTATTTTAAAGCAAATTTTTGTTAAAGATTATTTATATCCAACTCTATAACTCGCTTATGGTTGGTCCTACAAAAAAAATGCCAATAACTATTTTGTAGGAAATTTTATCAGCTTTGATTTTGAAAGAAAGATAAAAATTGATAGGAGTAACTGTTTTCGAGATATAAGCAAAAAACCAATAAGAAAACTGTAACTGTTACTAAACAAAAATGTAATTCAGTATTCAATGTTTGAGACAAAGACGAAAATGCACCATTTAAAATCGACTCTGAAGACTTCAGTGACTTTTATGTCACCTCCTTTTCATTCTAATAAAGTATTGGACCCATTAAATTAAGTGTATTTTAAATCACAAGACATTTTCTGTTAAAGTACTTTTTTTTAATATTAATTATTTTCAAACTTATATCTCGCTTATGGTTAGTCCTACATGAAAAATGCAAATAACTATTTTGTAGGAAATTTTATCAGTTTTAATTTTGAAAGAAAAATAAAAATTGATAGGAATAATAGTTTTCGAGATATAAGCAAAAAACCAAAGTGAAAACTGTTACAGTTACTAAACAAAAATGTAATTCAGTTTTCAATGTTTGAGACGAAGACGAAAATGCAGCATTTAAAAACGACTCTGAAGACTTCTGTGACTTTTTAGTCACCTCCTTTTTCTTCTAATAATGTATTGGACCCAATAAATTAAGTGTATTTTAAATCACAAGACATTTTCTGTTAAAGCACTTTTTTTTTAAATATTGATTATTTTCAAACTTATATCTCGCTTAAGGTTAGTCCTACATGAAAAATGCAAATAACTATTTTGTAAGAAATTTTATCAGCTTTAATTTTAGTAAACACATAAAAATTGATAGGAGTAACTGTTTTCGAGATATAAGCAAGAAACCAAAAAACTGTTACCTTAATAAAGCGCTTGCATATAAGCAAATTTAGTACTATTAGTATTATTATTATTAATGTTATTGTTATTAATATGACGACTAAAAACGACTCTGAAGACTTTGGTGACTTTTATGTCTTCTCCTTTTTCCTATACTAAAGTGTTAGACACAATTAATTTAGTTTAATTTCAGTATTTCAAACATTTTATTTTAAAGCAAATTTTTGTTAAATATTATTTATATCTATCTCTATAACTCGCTTATGCTTGGTCCTACAAGAAAAATACAAATAACTATTTTGTAGGAAATTTTATCAGCTTTAATTTTAGTAAAAAGATAAAAATTGATAGGAGTAACTGTTTTCGAGATATAAGCAAGAAACCAAAAAACTGTTACCTTAATAAAGCGCTTGCATATAAGCAAATTTAGTACTATTAGTATTATTATTATTAATGTTATTGTTATTAATATGACGACTAAAAACAACTCTCAAAACTTTGGTGACTTTTATGTCTTCTCCTTTTTCCTCAACTAAAGTGTTAGTCTTAATTAATTTAGTTTAATTTCGGTTTTTCAAACATTTTATTTTAAAGCAAATTTTTGTTAAAGATTATTTATATCCAACTCTATAACTCGCTTATGGTTAGTCCTACAAAAAAAATGCCAATAACTATTTTGTAGGAAATTTTATCAGCTTTGATTTTGAAAGAAAGATAAAAATTGATAGGAGTAACTGTTTTCGAGATATACGCAAAAAACCAATAAGAAAACTGTAACTGTTACTAAACAAAAATGTGATTCAGTATTCAATGTTTGAGACAAAGACGAAAATGCAGCATTTAAAATCGACTCTGAAGACTTCAGTGACTTTTATGTCACCTCCTTTTTCTTCTAATAAAGTATTGGACCCATTAAATTAAGTGTATTTTAAATCACAAGACATTTTCTGTTAAAGCACTTTTTTTTAATATTAATTATTTTCAAACTTATATCTCGCTTATGGTTAGTCCTACATAAAAAATGCAAATAACTATTTTGTAGGAAATTTTATCAGCTTTAATTTTGAAAAAAAGATAAAAATTGATAGGAATAATAGTTTTCGAGATATAAGCAAAAAACCAAAGTGAAAACTGTTACAGTTACTAAACAAAAATGTAATTCAGTTTTCAATGTTTGAGACGAAGACGAAAATGCAGCATTTAAAAACGACTCTGAAGACTTCTGTGACTTTTAAGTCACCTCCTTTTTCTTCTAATAATGTATTGAACCCATTAAATTAAGTGTATTTTAAATCACAAGACATTTTCTGTTAAAGCACTTTTTTTTAATATTAATTATTTTCAAACTTATATCTCGCTTATGGTTAGTCCTACATGAAAAATGCAAATAATTACTTTGTAGGAAATTTTATCAGCTTTAATTTTGAAAGAAAGATAAAAATTGATAGGAATAATAGTTTTCGAGATATAAGCAAAAAACCAAAGTGAAAACTGTTACAGTTACTAAACAAAAATGTAATTCAGTTTTCAATGTTTGAGACGAAGACGAAAATGCAGCATTTAAAAACGACTCTGAAGACTTCTGTGACTTTTAAGTCACCTCCATTTTCTTCTAATAATGTATTGGACCCAATAAATTAAGTGTATTTTAAATCACAAGACATTTTCTGTTAAAGCACTTTTTTTTTAAATATTGATTATTTTCAAACTTATATCTCGCTTAAGGTTAGTCCTACATGAAAAATGCAAATAACTATTTTGTAAGAAATTTTATCAGCTTTAATTTTAGTAAACAGATAAAAATTGATAGAAGTAACTGTTTTCGAGATATAAGCAAGAAACCAAAAAACTGTTACCTTAATAAAGCGCTTGCATATAAGCAAATTTAGTACTATTAGTATTATTATTATTAATGTTATTGTTATTAATATGACGACTAAAAACGACTCTGAAGACTTTGGTGACTTTTATGTCTTCTCCTTTTTCCTATACTAAAGTGTTAGACACAATTAATTTAGTTTAATTTCAGTATTTCAAACATTTTATTTTAAAGCAAATTTTTGTTAAATTTTATTTATATCTATCTCTATAACTCGCTTATGCTTGGTCCTACAAGAAAAATACAAATAACTATTTTGTAGGAAATTTTATCAGCTTTAATTTTAGTAAAAAGATAAAAATTGATAGGAGTAACTGTTTTCGAGATATAAGCAAAAAACCAATAAGAAAACTGTAACTGTTACTAAACAAAAATGTAATTCAGTATTCAATGTTTGAGACAAAGACGAAAATGCAGCATTTAAAATCGACTCTGAAGACTTCAGTGACTTTTATGTCACCTCCTTTTTCTTCTAATAAAGTATTGGACCCATTAAATTAAGTGTATTTTAAATCACAAGACATTTTCTGTTAAAGCACTTTTTTTTAATATTAATTATTTTCAAACTTATATCTCGCTTATGGTTAGTCCTACATGAAAAATGCAAATAATTATTTTGTAGGAAATTTTATCAGCTTTAATTTTGAAAGAAAGATAAAAATTGATAGGAATAATAGTTTTCGAGATATAAGCAAAAAACCAAAGTGAAAACTGTTACAGTTACTAAACAAAAATGTAATTCAGTTTTCAATGTTTGAGACGAAGACGAAAATGCAGCATTTAAAAACGACTCTGAAGACTTCTGTGACTTTTAAGTCACCTCCTTTTTCTTCTAATAATGTATTGGACCCAATAAATTAAGTGTATTTTAAATCACAAGACATTTTCTGTTAAAGCACTTTTTTTTTAAATATTGATTATTTTCAAACTTATATCTCGCTTAAGGTTAGTCCTACATGAAAAATGCAAATAACTATTTTGTAGGAAATTTTATCAGCTTTAATTTTAGTAAACAGATCAAAATTGATAGGAGTAACTGTTTTCGAGATATAAGCAAGAAACCAAAAAACTGTTACCTTAATAAAGCGCTTGCATATAAGCAAATTTAGTACTATTAGTATTATTATTATTAATGTTATTGTTATTAATATGACGACTAAAAACGACTCTCAAAACTTTGGTGACTTTTATGTCTTCTCCCTTTTCCTCAACTAAAGTGTTAGTCTTAATTAATTTAGTTTAATTTCGGTTTGTCAAACATTTTATTTTAAAGCAAATTTTTGTTAAAAATTATTTATATCCAACTCTATCACTCGCTTATGGTTGGTCCTACAAAAAAAATGCCATTAACTATTTTGTAAGAAATTTTATCAGCTTTGATTTTGAAAGAAAGACAAAAATTGATAGGAGTAATTGTTTTCGAGATATAAGCAAAAAACCAAAGTAAAAACTGTTACAGTTACTGAACAAAAATGTAATTCAGTTTTCAATGTTTGAGACGAAGACGAAAATGCAGCATTTAAAAACGACTCTGAAGACTTCAGCGACTTTTATGTCACCTCCTTTTTCTTCTAATAAAGTATTGGACCCAATAAATTAAGTGTATTTTAAATCACAAGACATTTTCTGTTAAAGCACTTTTTTTTTAAATATTAATAATTTTTAAACTTATATCTCGCTTATGGTTAGTCTTACATGAAAAATGCAAATAACTATTTTGTAGAAAATTTTATCAGCTTTAATTTTAGTAAACAGATCAAAATTGATAGGAGTAACTGTTTTCGAGATATAAGCAAGAAACCAAAAAACTGTTACCTTAATAAAGCGCTTGCATATAAGCAAATTTAGTACTATTAGTATTATTATTATTAATGTTATTGTTATTAATATGACGACTAAAAACGACTCTCAAAACTTTGGTGACTTTTATGTCTTCTCCCTTTTCCTCAACTAAAGTGTTAGTCTTAATTAATTTAGTTTAATTTCGGTTTGTCAAACATTTTATTTTAAAGCAAATTTTTGTTAAAGATTATTTATATCCAACTCTATCACTCGCTTATGGTTGGTCCTACAAAAAAAATGCCATTAACTATTTTGTAAGAAATTTTATCAGCTTTGATTTTGAAAGAAAGACAAAAATTGATAGGAGTAATTGTTTTCGAGATATAAGCAAAAAACCAAAGTAAAAACTGTTACAGTTACTGAACAAAAATGTAATTCAGTTTTCAATGTTTGAGACGAAGACGAAAATGCAGCATTTAAAAACGACTCTGAAGACTTCAGTGACTTCTATGTCACCTCCTTTTTCTTCTAATAAAGTATTGGACCCATTAAATTAAGTGTATTTTAAATCACAAGACATTTTCTGTTAGAGCACTTTTTTTTTAAATATTAATTACTTTCAAACTTATATCTCGCTTATGGTTAGTCCTACATGAAAAATGCAAATAACTATTTTGTAGGAAATTTTATCAGCTTTAATTTTGAAAGAGAGATAAAACTTGATAGGAGTAATTGTTTTCAAGATATAAGCAAAAAACCAAAGTAAAAACTGTTACAGTTACTGAACAAAAATGTAATTCAGTTTTCAATGTTTGAGACGAAGACGAAAATGCAGCATTTAAAAACGACTCTGAAGACTTCAGCGACTTTTATGTCACCTCCTTTTTCTTCTAATAAAGTATTGGACCCAATAAATTAAGTGTATTTTAAATCACAAGACATTTTCTGTTAAAGCACTTTTTTTTTAAATATTAATAATTTTTAAACTTATATCTCGCTTATGGTTAGTCTTACATGAAAAATGCAAATAACTATTTTGTAGAAAATTTTATCGGCTTTAATTTTAGTAAAAAGATAAAAATTGATATAAGTAACTGTTTTCCAGATATAAGCAAGAAACCAAAAAACTGTTACCCTAATTAAGCGTTTGCATGTAAGCAAATTTAGTACTATTAGTATTATTATTAATGTTATTGTTATTAATATGACGACAAAAGACGACTCTGAAACCTTTAGTGACCTTTATGTCTTCTCCTTTTTCCTCTACTAAAGTGTTAGACACAATTAATTAAGTTTAATTTTAGTTTTTCAAACATTTTATTTTAAAGCAAGTTTTTGTTAAATATTATTTATATCCAACTCTATAACTCGCTTATGGTTGGTCCTACAAGAAAAATGCAAATAACTATTTTGTAGGAAATTTTATCAGCTTTAATTTTGAAAGATTGATAAAAATTGATAGGAGTAACTGTTTTCGAGATATAAGCAAAAAACCAATAAGAAAACTGTCACTGTTACTGAACAAAAATGTAATTCAGTTTTCAATGTTTGAGACGAAGACGAAAATGCAGCATTATTATTATTATTAATGTTATTGTTATTAATATGACGACTAAAAACGACTTTGAAGACTTTGGTGACTTTTATGTCTTCTCCTTTTTCCTATACTAAAGTGTTAGACTCAATTTAATTTCTGTTTTTCAAACATTATATTTTAAAGCAAATTTTTGTTAAAGATTATTTATATCCAACTCTATAACTCGCTTATGGTTGGTCTTACAAAAGAAATGCAAATAACCATTTTGTAGGAAATTTTATCAGCTTTAATTTTGAAAGAAAGATAAAAATTGATAGGAGTAATTGTTTTCGAGATATAAGCAAAAAACCAAAGTAAAAACTGTTACAGTTACTGAACAAAAATGTAAGTTTTCGAGATATAAGCAAGAAACTGTTACCTTAATTAAGCGCTTGCATATAAGCAAATTTAGTACTATTAGTATTATTATTATTATTAATGTTATTGTTATTGATATGACGACTAAGAACGACTCTCAAGACTTTGGTGACTTTTATGTCACCTCCTTTTTCTTCTAATAAAGTATTGGACCCAATAAATTAAGTGTATTTTAAATCACAAGACATTTTCTGTTAAAGCACTTTTTTTTTAAATATTAATTATTTTTAATCTTATATCTCGCTTATGGTTAGTCCTACATGAAAAATGCAAATTACTATTTTGTAGGAAATTTTATCAGCTTTAATTTTAGTAAAAAGATAAAAATTGATAGGAGTAACTGTTTTCGAGATATAAGCAAGAAACCAAAAAACTGTTACCTTAATTAAGCGCTTGCATATAAGCAAATTTAGTACTAAAAACAACTCTGAAGACTTTGGTGATTTTTATGTCTTCTCCTTTTTCCTCTACTAAAGTGTTAGACCCAATTAATTTAGTTTAATATCAGTTTTTCAAACATTTTATTTTAAAGCAAATTTTTGTTAAAGATTATTTATATCCAACTCTATAACTCGCTTATGGTTGGTCCTACAAAAAAATGGAAATAACTATTTTGTAGGAAATTTTATCAGCTTTAATTTTAGTAAAAAGATAAAAATTGATAGGAGTAACTGTTTTCGAGATATAATCAAGAAACCAAAAAACTGTTACCTTAATTAAGCGTTTGCATATAAGCAAATTTAGTATTATTAGTATTATTATTATTAATGTTATTGTTATTAATATGACGATTAAAAACGACTCTTAAATAAATGCTACATTTTTGTCTTCGTCTCAAACATTGAAAACTGAGTTGCATTTTTGTTCAGTAACAGTTACAGTTTTCTTATTGGTTTTTTGCTTATATCTCGAAAACAGTTACTCCTATCAAATTTTATCTTTCTTTCAAAATTAAAGCCGATAAAATTTCCAACAAAATAGTTATTAACATTTTTCTTGTAGGACCAAGCATAAACGAGTTATAGAGTTGGATATAAATAATATTTAACAAAAATTTGCTTTAAAATAAAATGCTTGAAAAACCGGAATTAAACTAAATTAATTGTGTCTAACACTTTAGTAGAGGAAAAAGGAGAAGACATAAAAGTAACTAAATGTTTCAGTGTCGTCTTTAGTCGTCCTATTAATAACAATAACATTAATAATAATAATACTAATATTACTAAATTTGCTTATATGCAAGCGCTTAATTAAGGTAACAGTTTCTTGTTTATATCTCGAAAACAGTTACTCCTATCAATTTTTATCTTTTTACTAAAATTAAAGCTGATAAAATTTCCTACAAAATAGTTATTTGCATTTTTTATGTAGGACTAACCATAAGCGAGATAGAAGTTTGAAAATAATTAATATTTAAAAAAAAAGTGCTTTAACAGAAAATGTCTTGTGATTTAAAATACACTTAATTTATTGGGACCAATACTCTATTAAAAGAAAAAGGAGGTGACATAAAAGTCACTGAAGTCTTCAGAGTCGTTTTTAAATGCTGCATTTTCGTCTTCGTCTCAAACATTGAAAACTGAATTACATTTTTGTTCAGTAACTGTAACAGTTTTCACTTTGGTTTTTTGCTTATATCTCGAAAACAATTACTCCTATTAATTTTTATCTTTCTTTCAAAATTAAAGCTGATAAAATTTCCTACAAAATAGTTATTTGCATTTCTTTTGTAAGACCAACCATAAGCGAGTTATAGAGTTGGATATAAATAATCTTTAACAAAAATTTGCTTTAAAATAAAATGTTTGAAAAACCGAAATTAAACTAAATTAATTGGGTCTAACACTTTAGTATAGGAAAAAGGAGAAGACATAAAAGTCACTAAATGTTTCAGAGTCGTCCTTAGTCGTCATATTAATAACAATAACATTAATAATAATAATACTAATAGTACTAAATTTGCTTATATGCAAGCTCTTTATTAAGGTAACAGTTTTTTGGTTTCTTGCTTATATCTCGAAAACAGTTACTCGTATCAATTTTTATCTTTTTTTCAAAATTAAAGCTGATAAAATTTCCTACAAAATAGTTATTTCCATTTTTTTGTAGGACCAACCATAAGCGAGTTATAGAGTTGGATATAAATAATCTTTAACAAAAATTTGCTTTAAAATAAAATGTTTGAAAAACCGATATTAAACTAAATTAATTGGGTCTAACACTTTAGTAGAGGAAAAAGGAAAAGACATAAAAATCACCAAAGTCTTCAGAGTTGTTTTTAGTACTAAATTTGCTTATATGCAAGCGCTTAATTAAGGTAACAGTTTTTTGGTTTCTTGCTTATATCTCGAAAACTGTTACTCCTATCAATTTTTATCTTTTTACTAAAATTAAAGCTGATAAAATTTCCTACAAAATAGTAATTTGCATTTTTCATGTAGGACTAACCATAAGCGAGATATAAGTTTGAAAATAATTAATATTTAAAAAAAAAGTGCTTTAACAGAAAATGTCTTGTGATTTAAAATACACTTAATTTAATGGGTCCAATACTTTATTAGAAGAAAAAGGAGGTGACATAAAAGTCACTGAAGTCTTCAGAGTCGATTTTAAATGCTGCATTTTCGTCTTTGTCTCAAACATTGAATACTGAATTACATTTTTGTTTAGTAACAGTTACAGTTTTCTTATTGGTTTTTTGCTTATATCTCGAAAACAGTTACTCCTATCAATTTTTATCTTTCTTTCAAAATCAAAGCTGATAAAATTTCCTACAAAATAGTTATTGGCATTTTTTTTGTAGGACCAACCATTAGCGAGTTATAGAGTTGGATATAAATAATCTTTAACAAAAATTTGCTTTAAAATAAAATGTTTGAAAAACCGAAATTAAACTAAATTAATTAAGACTAACACTTTAGTATAGGAAAAAGGAGAAGACATAAAAGTCACCAAAGTCTTCAGAGTCGTTTTTAGTCGTCATATTAATAACAATAACATTAATAATAATAATACTAATAGTACTAAATTTGCTTATATGCATGCGCTTTATTAAGGTAACAGTTTTTTGGTTTCTTGCTTATATCTCGAAAACAGTTACTCCTATCAATTTTTATCTGTTTACCAAAATTAAAGCTGATAAAATTTCCTACAAAATAGTAATTTGCATTTTTCATGTAGGACTAACCATAAGCGAGATATAAGTTTGAAAATAATCAATATTTAAAAAAAAAGTGCTTTAACAGAAAATGTCTTGTGATTTAAAATACACTTAATTTATTGGGTCCAATACATTATTAGAAGAAAAAGGAGGTGACTTAAAAGTCACAGAAGTCTTCAGAGTCGTTTTTAAATGCTGCATTTTCGTCTTCGTCTCAAACATTGAAAACTGAATTACATTTTTTTTAGTTACTGTAACAGTTTTCACTTTGGTTTTTTGCTTATATCTCGAAAACAATTATTCCTATCAATTTTTATCTTTCTTTCAAAATTAAAGCTGATAAAATTTCCTACAAAATAGTTATTTGCATTTTTCTTGTAGGACCAACCATAAGCGAGTTATAGAGTTGGATATAAATAATATTTAACAAAAACTTGCTTTAAAATAAAATGTTTGAAAAACTAAAAAATAAAATTTCCTACAAAATAGTAATTTGCATTTTTTATGTAGGACTAACCATAAGCGAGATATAAGTTTAAAAATAATTAATATTTAAAAAAAAAGTGCTTTAACAGAAAATGTCTTGTGATTTAAAATACACTTAATTTATTGGGTCCAATACTTTATTAGAAGAAAAAGGAGGTGACATAAAAGTCACCAAAGTCTTGAGAGTCGTTCTTAGTCGTCATATCAATAACAATAACATTAATAATAATAATACTAATAGTACTAAATTTGCTTATATGCAAGCGCTTAATTAAGGTAACAGTTTCTTGCTTATATCTCGAAAACTTACATTTTTGTTCAATAACTGTAACAGTTTTTACTTTGGTTTTTTGCTTATATCTCGAAAACAATTACTCTTATCAATTTTTATCTTTCTTTCAAAATTAAAGCTGATAAAATTTCCTACAAAATAGTTATTTGCATTTCTTTTGTAAGACCAACCATAAGCGAGTTATAGAG
This sequence comes from Tribolium castaneum, assembly GCF_031307605.1. Lineage (NCBI taxonomy): Eukaryota > Metazoa > Arthropoda > Insecta > Coleoptera > Tenebrionidae > Tribolium > Tribolium castaneum. The sequence goes on along the minus strand of NC_087395.1, from coordinate 9,430,670 downwards.
TTGGATATAAATAATCTTTAACAAAAATTTGCTTTAAAATATAATGTTTGAAAAACCGAAATTAAACTAAATTAATTGAGTCTAACACTTTAGTATAGGAAAAAGGAGAAGACATAAAAGTCACCAAAGTCTTCAGAGTCGTTTTTAGTTGTCATATTAATAACAATAACATTAATAATAATAATAATGCTGCATTTTCGTCTTCGTCTCAAACATTGAAAACTGAATTACATTTTTGTTCAGTAACAGTTTCAGTTTTCTTATTGGTTTTTTGCTTATATCTCGAAAACAGTTACTCCTATCAATTTTTATCTTTTTTTCAAAATTAAAGCTGATAAAATTTCCTACAAAATAGTTATTTACATTTTTCTTGTAGGACCAACCATAAGCGAGTTATAGAGTTGGGTATAAATAATAGTTAACAAAAACTTGCTTTAAAATAAAATGTTTGAAAAACTAAAATTAAACTAAATTAATTGTGTCTAACACTTTAGTAGAGGAAAAAGGAGAAGACATAAAGGTCACTAAAGGTTTCAGAGTCGTCTTTAGTCGTCATATTAATAACAATAACATTAATAATAATACTAATAGTACTAAATTTGCTTACATGCAAACGCTTAATTAAGGTAACAGTTTTTTGGTTTCTTGCTTATATCTGGAAAACAGTTACTTATATCAATTTTTATCTTTTTACTAAAATTAAAGCTGATAAAATTTTCTACAAAATAGTTATTTGCATTTTTCATGTAAGACTAAGCATAAGCGAGATATAAGTTTAAAAATTATTAATATTTAAAAAAAAAGTGCTTTAACAGAAAATGTCTTGTGATTTAAAATACACTTAATTTATTAGGTCCAATACTATATTAGAAGAAAAAGGAGGTGACATAAAAGTCGCTGAAGTCTTCAGAGTCGTTTTTAAATGCTTCATTTTCGTCTTCGTCTCAAACATTGAAAACTGAATTACATTTTGTTCAGTAACTGTAACGGTTTTTACTTTGGTTTTTTGCTTATATCTCGAAAACAATTACTCCTATCAATTTTTATCTTTCTTTCAAAATTAAAGCTGATAAAATTTCCTACAAAATAGTTATTTGCATTTCTTTTGTAAGACCAACCATAAGCGAGTTATAGAGTTGGATATAAATAATCTTTAACAAAAATTTGCTTTAAAATATAATGTTTGATAAACCGAAATTAAACTAAATTAATTGAGTCTAACACTTTAGTATAGGAAAAAGGAGAAGACATAAAAGTCACCAAAGACTTCAGAATCGTTTTTAGTCGTCATATTAATAACAATAACATTAATAATAATAATAATGCTGCATTTTCGTCTTCGTCTCAAACATTGAAAACTGAATTACATTTTTGTTCAGTAACAGTTACAGTTTTCTTATTGGTTTTTTGCTTATATCTCGAAAACAGTTACTCCTATTATTTTTATCTTTCTTTCAAAATTAAAGCTGATAAAATTTCCTACAAAATAGTTATTTGCATTTTTTTGTAGGACCAACCATAAGCGAGTTATAGAGTTGGATATAAATAATCTTTAACAAAAATTTGCTTTAAAATAAAATGTTTGAAAAACCGATATTAAACTAATTTAATTGGGTCAAACACTTTAGTAGAGGAAAAATGAGAAGACATAAAAGTCACCAAAGTCTTCAGAGTTGTTTTTAGTACTAAATTTGCTTATATGCAAGCGCTTAATTAAGGTAACAGTTTTTTGGTCTCTTGCTTACATCTCGAAAACAGTTACTCCTATCAATTTTTATCTTTTTACTAAAATTAAAGCTGATAAAGTTTCCTACAAAATAGTAATTTGCATTTTTCATGTAGGACTAACCATAAGCGAGAAATAAGTTTGAAAATAATTAATATTTAAAAAAAAAAGTGCTTTAACAGAAAATGTTTTGTGATTTAAAATACACTTAATTTATTAGGTCCAATACTTTATTAGAAGAAAAAGGAGGTGACATATAAGTCACTGAAGTCTTCAGAGTCGATTTTAAATGCTGCATTTTCGTCTTCGTCTCAAACATTGAAAACTGAATTACATTTTTGTTCAGTAACAGTTACAGTTTTCTTATTGGTTTTTTGCTTATATCTCGAAAACAGTTACTCCTATCAATTTTTATCTTTCTTTTAAAATTAAAGCTGATAAAATTTCCTACAAAATAATTATATAAATAAAAATAAATATAATAAAAGGAGAAGACATAAATGTCACTAAAGGTTTCAGAGTCGTCTTTAGTCGTCATATTAATAACAATAACATTTGTTAAATATTATTTATATCTAACTCTATAACTCGCTTATGGTTGGTCTTACAAGAAAAATGCAAATAACTATTTTGTAGGAAATTTTATCAGCTTTAATTTTGAAAAAAAGATAAAAATTGATAGGAGTAACTGTTTTCGAGATATAAGCAAAAAACCAATAAGAAAACTGTAACTGTTACTGAACAAAAATGTAATTCAGTTTTCAATGTTTGAGACGAAGACGAAAATGCAGCGTTATTATTATTATTAATGTTATTGTTATTAATATTACGACTAAAAACGACTCTGAAGACTTTGGTGACTTTTATGTCTTCTCCTTTTTCCTATACTAAAGTGTTAGACTCAATTAATTTAGTTTAATTTCGGTTTTTCAAACATTATATTTTAAAGCAAATTTTTGTTAAAGATTATTTATATCCAACTCTATAACTCGCTTATGGTTGGTCTTACAAAAGAAATGCAAATAACTATTTTGTAGGAAATTTTATCAGCTTTAATTTTGAAAGAAAGATAAAAATTGATAGGAGTAACTGTTTTCGAGATATAAGCAAAAAACCAATAAGAATACTGTAACTGTTACTGAACAAAAATGTAATTCAGTTTTCAATGTTTGAGACGAAGACGAAAATGCAGCATTTAAAAACGACTCTGAAGACTTCAGCGACTTTTATGTCACCTCCTTTTTCTTCTAATAAAGTATTGGACCCAATAAATTAAGTGTATTTTAAATCACAAGACATTTTCTGTTAAAGCACTTTTTTTTTAAATATTAATAATTTTTAAACTTATATCTCGCTTATGTTTAGTCTTACATGAAAAATGCAAATAACTATTTTGTAGGAAATTTTATCAGCTTTAATTTTAAAAGAAAGATAAAAATTGATAGAAGTAACTGTTTTCGAGATATAAGCAAAAAACCAATAAGAAAACTGTAACTGTTACTGAACAAAAATGTAATTCAGTTTTCAATGTTTGAGAGGAAGACGAAAATGCAGCATTTAAAAACGACTCTGAAGACTTTAGTGACTTTTATGTCTCCTCCTTTTTCCTCTACTAAAGTGTTAGACACAATTAATTTAGTTTAATTTCAGTTTTTCAAACATTTTATTTTAAAGCAAATTTTTGTTAAATATTAAAAACTATAAAATGGTTTAGATTGCCTAAAAACACACATCACACATGATCTTTTGCATAGAAATGAGAAAACGTTCATGTAACACACAAAATAAGCTCCATTTTTCCTTATTAAAAGTATTATTATTATTATTATTACTTTTGTTACTATTACTATTATTATTATTATTATTATTATTATTGTTATTATTATTATTATTAACTTTTGTATAGTAAATGATTTTATACCAGTTTTAAAATGAGTTATTAATTTTAGACAATTTCTTGCCTAAAAACACAGATCACAGATGATTTCTTGCATAGAAATGAGAAAACACTCATATAACACACAAAATAAGCTTCATTTTTGCTTAGAAAACTAAGCTTAATTTTATTACTATTATTATTATTTTTATTATTATTATTGTTATTATTATTATTATTATTATTATTATTATTATTATTATTATTATTGTTATTATTATTATTATTATTATTATTATTATTATTATTATTATTATTATTATTATTATTATTATTATTATTATTATTATTATTATTATTATTATTATTATTATTATTATAATTATTATTATTAAAAACCGATTTTAACTTTTGTATAGTATTGTTTTTATACCAGTTTTAAAATGAGTGATTAATTTTAGCCAATTTCTTGCCTAAAAACTATAAAATGGCTAAGATTGCCTAAAAACACTGATCACACATGATCTTTTGCATAGAAATGAGAAAACGCTCATATAACACAAAATAAGCTTTATTTTTGCTTAGAAAACTAAGCTTACTTTTATTACTACTATTATTATTATTTTTAATATTATTATTATTATTATTATTATTATTATTATTATTATTATTATTATTATTATTATTATTATTATTATTAATATTATTATTATTAATAACCGATTATAACTTTTGTATAGTAAATGTTTTTATAACAGTTTTAAAATGAATTATTAGTTTTAGACAATTTTTTGCCTAAAAACACAGATCACAGATGATCTCTTGCATAGAAATGAGAAAACGCTCAGATAACACAAAATAAGCATCATTTTTGCTTAAAAAAACTAAGCTTTAATTTAGAAAGAAATTCATTATTATAAGTATTATTATCATTATTATTATTATTATTATTATTATTATTATTATTATTATTATTATTTTATTTATTACTATTATTATTATTATTATTATTATTATTATTATTATTATTATTATTATTATTATTATTATTATTATTATTATTATTATTAACTTTTGTATAGTAAATGTTTTTATACCAGTTTTAAAATGAGTTATTAATTTTATTCAATTTCTTGCCTAACAACACAGATCACAGATGATCTCTTGCATAGAAATGAGAAAACGCTCATATAACACACAAAATAAGCTTCATTCATTATTATTATTATTATTATTATTATTATTATTATTATTATTATTAACTTTTGTATAGTAAATGTTTTTATACCAGTTTAAAAATGAGTTATTAATTTTAGACAATTTCTTGCCTAAAAACACAGATCACAGATGATTTCTTGCATAGAAATGAGAAAACGCTCATATAACACAAAATAAGCTTCATTTTTGCTTAGAAAACTAAGCTTACTTTTATTACTATTATTATTTTTATTATTATTATTATTATTACTATTATTAGTATTATTATTTTTATTATTATTATTATTATTATTATTATTATTATTATTATTATTATTATTATTATTATTATTATTATTATTATTATTATTATTATTATTATTATTATTATTGTTATTATTATTATTATTATTATTAAAAACTTATATTAAACAGACAGAAAACGTCGTATTCTGACACAAAAAAACGAATTACGTTATAGACTTGACGAGAACGGCGTATCTCGGACTCTTATAGGACTCTTATAGGGTCAAAAAGTATCAGTTTGGATTAAAATAAATTATTTTTGTTGACTCTCAGTCTGAATTGTTCATCAGTTCAAACAAAAACGGCTTATTTTAGACGATCTTTTGCTTTGAACAAGAAAACTTACATCGAACAGACTAAAAACGTATTAATCTGGCATAAAAGAGCAATTTATGTATCACTTTAGATAAAGGCAGCTAATCCTATTCGTTTCATTGCTTAAAATAGACAAAATTGTTAATAAATCTAACAAAAACGCTGTATTGTAGCGCAAAATACTAATTACATTATAGTTTCGACGAGAATAGCTTATTTGGAATGATTCTATGCTTCCAAACGAGTAAATTTTTATTAAACAGATGCCAAACATCATGTTTTGTCCTATGATGACATTTTATATTGCAGTTTGTATTAATACAAAATATTTTCGTTGATTCTTTGTTAGAAGCAGCAAACCTAACATTAAAGAATCTGAAAACTTTGTATTCGGACACAAACCACCGAATTTTGTATCAGTTTAGACAAAAACGGTTGATTTTCGACAATATTTTGCTTTGAATAAGAAAACTTATATCAAACTGACTAAAAACGTCTTATTTTAGCATAAAACAAAAGATTTGCGTTATAGTCTTAAAGCTGATTCATGCCACAGTTTGGATAAAAACCAAATATTTTTGTTAATTCATTGTTACAAACAAGAAACCTTACATCAAAGAAACTGAACACCCCTTATTCAGGCACAGAAATTCGAATTACGTTTCAGTCTGGACAAAAACTGCTTATTTTAGACGATCTTTTGTCTTGAACACGAAAACTTACATTAAAAAGATTAAAAACGTCTTTTTCTGCCTGAAAACTGCAAATTATATATTACTCTAGATAAAAGCAATTTATCCTGATTACTCCTTTACTTAGAATAGAGTAAACTTGTATAAAACTTAATGAAAACTTTAAATTTCGTCTCAAAGAAATAATTTACGTTATAGTTTTGACCAGCACTGTTTATTTCAAACGAATTTATGATTCGAAACTAATGAACTTTTATGGGGCAGATGCAAAACCACATATTACCATATAAAGCGTTGTTTTAAAGCAAAGTATTACCTTTTGCAACAAGAAACTTCACGTCAAAGAAACTGAAAATTTCGTATCCATGCATAAATATCGAATTACGTATCAGTTTAAGCAAATACAGCTTATTTTAAACGATTCCTTGCTATAAACAAGAAAAATTTTATCAAGCATATTGAAAACGTCTTATTCTCGAAAATAAGAGCAAATTATGTATCAGTTTTAACAAAAGCGGATTACTCTGTTTGATTCTATGCTTAGAGTAGAGTAAACTACTATAAAACGTAATGAAAACTCTATATTCAAGCTCAAAAGAACTAATTACGTTATAGATTTGGCAAAAAAAAAATATTTCGGACGATTACATACTTCGAAGTAAGCAAACTTTAATTGAACAAGTGCAAAAGCTAATACTTTGCTTTAAAATAACGATTTATGTGGTAATATGGTATTTTGCATCTGTCCTATAAAAGTTTACTCGTTTCGCTCCATTGAATCATTCGAAATAAATTATTTTGACACAACAACAACGAAAATAATTTGTTTTTGTTTAAACTGTAACATAAGTCGCTTTTATAAAACGAACTAAGACGATTGGCATCTGTTTAGTGAAAGTTTTCTCGTTTGGGGGCATAAAATCGTTTGAAATTGAAACTATAACGTAAATTATTTCTTTGTATCACTTTAAAGATTTGCGTTATAGTCTTGACGAGAACTGTTAATTTCAAACGATTCTATGCTTTGAAACCAGTATACTTTCACTGAACAGAGGCAAAACGTCTGATTTCGCCTTTAAAAAACGATTTATGTCACAGTTTGGATTAAAACCAATGATTTTCGTTTATTCATTGTTACAAACAAGAAACCTTACATCAAAGAAACTGAAAACCTCTTATTCAGGCCCAGAAAATCAAATTACGTTTCAGTCTAGACACAAATTGCTTATTTTAGACGACTCTTTCTTTTGAACACGAAAACTTACATTAAAAACATTAAAAATGTCTTATTCTGGCTCAAAACTGCAAATTATGTATTACTTTGGATAAAAGCAGTTTATCCTGATTACTTCTTTGGTTAGAATAGAGCAAACTTGTATAAAACTTAATGAAAACTTTAAATTTCGTCTCAAAGAAATAATTTACGTTATAGTTTTGACCAGAACTGTTAATTTCAAACGATTTTGTCCCCAAACGAGAAAACTTTCACTAAACAAATGCCAAACGTCTTAGTTCGTTTTATAAAAGCGACTTATGATACAGTTTAAACAAAAACAAATTATTTTCGTTGTTGTTGTGTCAAAATAATTTATTTCGAATGATTCAATGGAGCGAAACGAGTATACTTTTATAGGACAGATGCAAAATACCATATTACCACATAAATCGTTATTTTAAAGCAAAGTATTAGCTTTTGCACTTGTTCAATTAAAGTTTGCTTACTTCAAAGTATGAAATCGTCCGAAATATTTTTTTTTGCCAAAACTATAACGTAATTTGTTCTTTTGAGCTTGAATATAGAGTTTTCATTACGTTTTATAGTAGTTTACTCTACTCTAAGCATAGAATCAAACAGAGTAATCCGCTTTTGTTAAAACTGAAACATAATTTGCTCTTATTTTCGAGAATAAGACGTTTTCAATATGATTGATAAAATTTTTCTTGTTTATAGCAAGGAATCGTTTAAAATAAGCTGTATTTGCCTAAACTGATACGTAATTCGATATTTATGCATGGATACGAAGTTTTCAGTTTCTTTGACGTGAAATTTCTTGTTGCAAAAGGTAATACTTTGCTTTAAAACAACGCTTTGTATGGTAATATGTGGTTTTGCATCTGCCCCATAAAAGTTCATTAGTTTCGAATCATAAATTCGTTTGAAATAAACAGTGCTGGTCAAAACTATAACGTAAATTATTTCTTTGAGACGAAATTTAAAGTTTTCATTAAGTTTTATACAAGTTTGCTCTATTCTAAGCAAAGGAGTAATCAGGATAAATTGCTTTTATCAAGAGTAATATATAATTTGCAGTTTTCAGCCAGAATAAGACGTTTTTAATCTTTTTAATGTAAGTTTTCGTGTTCAAGACAAAAGATCGTCTAAAATAAGCAGTTTTTGTCTAGACTGAAACGTAATTCGAATTTCTGTGCCTGAATAAGGGGTTTTCAGTTTCCTTGATGTAAGGTTTCTTGTTTGTAACAGTGAATTAACAAAAATATTTGGTTTTTATCCAAACTGTGGCGTGAATCAGCTTTAAGACTATAACGCAAATCTTTTGTTTTGTGCTAAAATAAGACGTTTTTAGTCAGTTTGATATAAGTTTTCTTGTTGAAAGCAAAATATTGTCGAAAATCAACCGTTTTTGTCTAAACTGATACAAAATTCGGTGGTTTGTGTCCGAATACAAAGTTTTCAGATTCTTTAATGTTAGGTTTGCTGCTTCTAACAAAGAATCAACGAAAATATTTTGTTTTAATACAAACTGCAATATAAAATGTCTTTATAGGACAAAACATGAAGTTTGGCATCTGTTTAATAAAAATTTACTCGTTTGGAAGCATAGAATCATTCCAAATAAGGTATTCTCGTCGAAACTATAATGTAATTAGTATTTTGTGCTAGAATACAGCGTTTTTGTTAGATTTTTTAACAATTGTCTATTTTAGGCAATGAAACGAAAAGGATTAGCTCTCTTTATCCAAAGTGATACATAAATTGCTCTTTTATGCCAGATTAATACGTTTTTAGTATATTCGATGTAAGTTTTCTTGTTCAAAGCAAAAGATCGTCTAAAATAAGCCGTTTTTGTTTGAACTGATGAACAATTCAGACTGAGAGTCAACAAAAATAATTTGTTTTAATCCAAACTGATACTTTTTGACCCTATAAGAGTCCTATAAGAGTCCGAGATACGCCGTTCTCGTCAAGTCTATAACGTAATTCGTTTTTATGTGTCAGAATACGACGTTTTCTGTCTGTTTAATATAAGTTTTTAATAATAATAATAATAATAACAATAACAATAACAATAATAATAATAATAATAATAATAATAATAATAATAATAATAATAATAATAATAATAAAAATAATAATAGTAATAAAAGTAAGCTTAGTTTTCTAAGCAAAAATGAAGCTTATTTTGTGTTATATGAGCGTTTTCTCATTTCTGTGCAAAAGATAATGTGTGATCTGTGTTTTTAAGCAATCTAAGCCATTTTATAGTTTTTAGGCAAGAAATTGGCTAAAATTAATCACTCGTTTTAAAACCGATATAAAAACAATACTATACAAAAGTAATAATCTGTTTTTAATAATAATAATAATAATAATAATAATAATAGTAATAATAATAATAATAATAATAATAATAATAATAATAATAATAATAACAATAATAATAATAATAATAACAATAATATTAATAAAAATAATAATAATAGTAATAAAAGTAAGCTTAGTTTTCTAAGCAAAAATGAAGCTTATTTTGTGTGTTATATGAATGTTTTCTCATTTCTATGCAAGAAATCATCTGTGATCTGTGTTTTTAGGCAAGAAATTGACTAAAATTAATAACTCATTTTAAAACTGGTATAAAAACATTTACTATACAAAAGTTAATAATAATAATAATAATAATAATAATAATAATAATAATAATAATAATAATAGTAATAGTAACAAAAGTAATAATAATAATAATACTTTTAATAAGGAAAAATGGAGCTTATTTTGTGTGTTACATGAGCGTTTTCTCATTTCTATGCAAAAGATCATGTGTGATCTGTGTTTTTAGGCAATCTAAGCCATTTTATAGTTTTTAATATTCAACAAAAATTAGCTTTAAAATAAAATGTTTGAAAAACTAAAATTAAACTAAATTAATTGTGTCTAACACTTTAGTAGAGGAAAAAGGAGGAGACATAAAAGTCACAAAAGTCTTAGAGTTGTCTTTAGTCGTCATATTAATAACAATAACATTTATAATAACAATACTAGTAGTACTAAATTTGCTTATATGCAAGCGCTTAATTAAGGTAACAGTTTTTTTGTTTTTTGCTTATATCTCGAAAACAGTTACTCCTATCAATTTTTACTTTTCACCAAAATTAAAGGTGATAAAATTTCCTACAAAATAGTTATTTGCATTTTTCATGTATAACTAACCATAAGCGAGATATAAGTTAAATAATTAATAATTAAAAAAAAGTGTTTTAACAGAGAATGTCTTGTGATTTAAAATACACTTAATTTATTGGGTCCAATACTTTATTAGAAGAAAAAGAAGGTGACATAAAAGTCACTGAAGTCTTCAGAGTCGTTTTTAAATGCTGCATTTTCGTCTCAAGTTTTTAGTCGTCAAATTAATAACAATAACATTAATAATAATAATACTAATATTACTAAATTTGCTTATATGCAAGCGCTTAATTAAGGTAACAGTTTCTTGCTTATATCTCGAAAACAGTTACTCTTATCAATTTTTATTTTTTTACTAAAATTAAAGCTGATAAAATTTCCTACAAAATAGTTATTTGCATTTTTCATGTAGGACTAACCATAAGCGAGATATAAGTTTGAAAATAATCAATATTTAAAAAAAAAGTGCTTTAACAGAAAATGTCTTGTGATTTAAAATACACTTAATTTATTGGGTACAATACTTTATTAGAAGAAAAAGGAGGTGACTTAAAAGTCGCTGAAGTCTTCAGAGTCGATTTTAAATGCTGCATTTTCGTCTTCGTCTCAAACATTGAAAACTGAATTACATTTTTGTTCAGTAACTGTTACAGTTTTCACTTTGGTTTTTTGCTTATATCTCGAAAACAGTTACTCCTATAAATTTTTATCTTTCCTTCAAAATTAAAGCTGATAAAATTTCCTACAAAATAGTTTTTAGCATTTTTTTTGTAGGACCAACCATAAGCGAGTTATAGAGTTGGATATAAATAATCTTTAACAAAAATTTGCTTTAAAATAAAATGTTTGAAAAACCGAAATTAAACTAAATTAATTGGGTCTAACACTTTAGTAGAGGAAAAAGGAGGAGACGTAAAAGTCACCAAAGTCTTCAGAGTCGTTTTTAATCGTCATATTAATAACAATAACATTAATAATAATAATACTAATAATACTAAATTTGCTTATATGCAAACGCTTAATTAAGGTAACAGTTTTTTGGTTTCTTGATTATATCTCGAAAACAGTTACTCCTATCAATTTTTATCATTTTACTAAAATTAAAGCTGATAAAATTTCCTACAAAATAGTTATTTGCATTTTTCATGTAGGACTAACCATAAGCGAGATATAAGTTTGAAAATAATTAATATTTAAAAAAAAACTGCTTTAACAGAAAATGTCTTGTGATTTAAAATACACTTAATTTATTGGGTCCAATACTTTATTAGAAGAAAAAGGAGGTGACATAAAAGTCACTGACGTCTTCAGAGTCGTTTTTAAATGCTGCATTTTTGTCTTCGTCTCAAACATTGAAAACTGAGTTACATTTTTGTTCAGTAACAGTTACAGTTTTCTTATTGGTTTTTTGCTTATATCTCGAAAACAGTTACTCCTATCAAATTTTATCTTTTTTTCAAAATTAAAGCTGATAAAATTTCCAACCAAATAGTTATTTACATTTTTCTTGTAGGACCAAGCATAAACGAGTTATAGAGTTGGATATAAATAATATTTAACAAAAATTTGCTTTAAAATAAAATGCTTGAAAAACCGGAATTAAACTAAATTAATTGTGTCTAACACTTTAGTAGAGGAAAAAGGAAAAGACATAAAAGTCACAAAAGTCTTAGAGTTGTCTTTAGTCGTCATATTAATAACAATAACATTAATAATAATAATACTAATATTACTAAATTTGCTTATATGCAAGCGCTTAATTAAGGTAACAGTTTCTTGCTTATATCTCGAAAACAGTTACTCCTATCAATTTTTATCTTTTTACTAAAATTAAAGCTGATAAAATTTCCTACAAAATAGTTATTTGCATTTTTTATGTAGGACTAACCATAAGCGAGATAGAAGTTTGAAAATAATTAATATTTAAAAAAAAAGTGCTTTAACAGAAAATGTCTTGTGATTTAAAATACACTTAATTTATTGGGACCAATACTCTATTAGAAGAAAAAGGAGGTGACATAAAAGTCACTGAAGTCTTCAGAGTCGTTTTTAAATGCTGCATTTTCGTCTTCGTCTCAAACATTGAAAACTGAATTACATTTTTGTTCAGTAACTGTAACAGTTTTCACTTTGGTTTTTTGCTTATATCTCGAAAACAATTACTCCTATCAATTTTTATCTTTCTTTCAAAATTAAAGCTGATAAAATTTCCAACAAAATAGTTATTTGCATTTCTTTTGTAAGACCAACCATAAGCGAGTTATAGAGTTGGATATAAATAATCTTTAACAAAAATTTGCTTTAAAATAAAATGTTTGAAAAACCGATATTAAAGTAAATTAATTGGGTCTAACACTTTAGTAGAGGAAAAAGGAGAAGACATAAAAATCACCAAAGTCTTCAGAGTTGTTTTTAGTACTAAATTTGCTTATATGCAAGCGCTTAATTAAGGTAACAGTTTTTTGGTTTCTTGCTTATATCTCGAAAACAGTTACTCCTATCAATTTTTATCTTTTTACTAGAATTAAAGCTGATAAAATTTCCTACAAAATAGTAATTTGCATTTTTTATGTAGGACTAACCATAAGCGAGATATAAGTTTGAAAATAATTAATATTTAAAAAAAACGTGCTTTAACAGAAAATGTCTTGTGATTTAAAATACACTTAATTTAATGGGTCCAATACTTTATTAGAAGAAAAAGGAGGTGACATAAAAGTCACTGAAGTCTTCAGAGTCGATTTTAAATGCTGCATTTTCGTCTTTGTCTCAAACATTGAAAACTGAATTACATTTTTGTTTAGTAACAGTTACAGTTTTCTTATTGGTTTTTTGCTTATATCTCGAAAACAGTTACTCCTATCAATTTTTATCTTTCTTTCAAAATCAAAGCTGATAAAATTTCCTACAAAATAGTTATTGGCATTTTTTTTGTAGGACTAACCATAAGCGAGTTATAGAGTTGGATATAAATAATCTTTAACAAAAATTTGCTTTAAAATAAAATGTTTGAAAAACCGAAATTAAACTAAATTAATTAAAACTAACACTTTAGTTGAGGAAAAAGGAGAAGACATAAAAGTCACCAAAGTCTTGAGAGTCGTTTTTAGTCGTCATATTAATAACAATAACATTAATAATAATAATACTAATAGTACTAAATTTGCTTATATGCAAGCGCTTTATTAAGGTAACAGTTTTTTGGTTTCTTGCTTATATCTCGAAAACAGTTACTCCTATCAATTTTTATCTTTTTACTAAAATTAAAGCTGATAAAAATTCCTACAAAATAGTTATTTGTATTTTTCTTGTAGGACCAAGCATAAGCGAGTTATAGAGATAGATATAAATAATATTTAACAAAAATTTGCTTTAAAATAAAATGTTTGAAATACTGAAATTAAACTAAATTAATTGTGTCTAACACTTTAGTATAGGAAAAAGGAGAAGACATAAAAGTCACCAAAGTCTTCAGAGTCGTTTTTAGTCGTCATATTAATAACAATAACATTGATAATAATAATACTAATAGTACTAAATTTGCTTATATGCAAGCGCTTTATTAAGGTAACAGTTTTTTGGTTTCTTGCTTATATCTCGAAAACAGTTACTCCTATCAATTTTTATCTTTTTACTAAAATTAAAGCTGATAAAATTTCCTACAAAATAGTTATTTGTATTTTTCTTGTAGGACCAAGCATAAGCGAGTTATAGAGATAGATATAAATAATATTTAACAAAAATTTGCTTTAAAATAAAATGTTTGAAAAACCGAAATTAAACTAAATTAATTGGGTCTAACACTTTAGTAGAGGAAAAAGGAGGAGACGTAAAAGTCACCAAAGTCTTCAAAGTCGTTTTTAATCGTCATATTAATAACAATAACATTAATAATAATAATACTAATAATACTAAATTTGCTTATATGCAAACGCTTAATTAAGGTAACAGTTTTTTGGTTTCTTGATTATATCTCGAAAACAGTTACTCCTATCAATTTTTATCATTTTACTAAAATTAAAGCTGATAAAATTTCCTACAAAATAGTTATTTGCATTTTTCATGTAGGACTAACCATAAGCGAGATATAAGTTTGAAAATAATTAATATTTAAAAAAAAGTGCTTTAACAGAAAATGTCTTGTGATTTAAAATACACTTAATTTATTGGGTCCAATACTTTATTAGAAAAAAAAGGAGGTGACATAAAAGTCACTGACGTCTTCAGAGTCGTTTTTAAATGCTGCATTTTTGTCTTCGTCTCAAACATTGAAAACTGAGTTACATTTTTGTTCAGTAACAGTTACAGTTTTCTTATTGGTTTTTTGCTTATATCTCGAAAACAGTTACTCCTATCAAATTTTATCTTTCTTTCAAAATTAAAGCTGATAAAATTTCCAACCAAATAGTTATTTACATTTTTCTTGTAGGACCAAGCATAAACGAGTTATAGAGTTGGATATAAATAATATTTAACAAAAATTTGCTTTAAAATAAAATGCTTGAAAAACCGGAATTAAACTAAATTAATTGTGTCTAACACTTTAGTAGAGGAAAAAGGAGAAGACATAAAAGTCACAAAAGTCTTAGAGTTGTCTTTAGTCGTCATATTAATAACAATAACATTAATAATAATAATACTAATATTACTAAATTTGCTTATATGCAAGCGCTTAATTAAGGTAACAGTTTCTTGCTTATATCTCGAAAACAGTTACTCCTATCAATTTTTATCTTTTTACTAAAATTAAAGCTGATAAAATTTCCTACAAAATAGTTATTTGCATTTTTTATGTAGGACTAACCATAAGCGAGATAGAAGTTTGAAAATAATTAATATTTAAAAAAAAAGTGCTTTAACAGAAAATGTCTTGTGATTTAAAATACACTTAATTTATTGGGACCAATACTCTATTAGAAGAAAAAGGAGGTGACATAAAAGTCACTGAAGTCTTCAGAGTCGTTTTTAAATGCTGCATTTTCGTCTTCGTCTCAAACATTGAAAACTGAATTACATTTTTGTTCAGTAACTGTAACAGTTTTCACTTTGGTTTTTTGCTTATATCTCGAAAACAATTACTCCTATCAATTTTTATCTTTTTTTCAAAATTAAAGCTAATAATATTTCCAACAAAATAGTTATTTGCATTTCTTTTGTAAGACCAACCATAAGCGAGTTATAGAGTTGGATATAAATAATCTTTAACAAAAATTTGCTTTAAAATAAAATGTTTGAAAAACCGATATTAAAGTAAATTAATTGGGTCTAACACTTTAGTAGAGGAAAAAGGAGAAGACATAAAAATCACCAAAGTCTTCAGAGTTGTTTTTAGTACTAAATTTGCTTATATGCAAGCGCTTAATTAAGGTAACAGTTTTTTGGTTTCTTGCTTATATCTCGAAAACAGTTACTCCTATCAATTTTTATCTTTTTACTAAAATTAAAGCTGATAAAATTTCCTACAAAATAGTAATTTGCATTTTTCATGTAGGACTAACCATAAGCGAGATATAAGTTTGAAAATAATTAATATTTAAAAAAAACGTGCTTTAACAGAAAATGTCTTGTGATTTAAAATACACTTAATTTAATGGGTCCAATACTTTATTAGAAGAAAAAGGAGGTGACATAAAAGTCACTGAAGTCTTCAGAGTCGATTTTAAATGCTGCATTTTCGTCTATGTCTCAAACATTGAAAACTGAATTACATTTTTGTTTAGTAACAGTTACAGTTTTCTTATTGGTTTTTTGCTTATATCTCGAAAACAGTTACTCCTATCAATTTTTATCTTTCTTTCAAAATCAAAGCTGATAAAATTTCCTACAAAATAGTTATTGGCATTTTTTTTGTAGGACTAACCATAAGCGAGTTATAGAGTTGGATATAAATAATCTTTAACAAAAATTTGCTTTAAAATAAAATGTTTAAAAAACCGAAATTAAACTAAATTAATTAAAACTAACACTTTAGTTGAGGAAAAAGGAGAAGACATAAAAGTCACCAAAGTCTTGAGAGTCGTTTTTAGTCGTCATATTAATAACAATAACATTAATAATAATAATACTAATAGTACTAAATTTGCTTATATGCAAGCGCTTTATTAAGGTAACAGTTTTTTGGTTTCTTGCTTATATCTCGAAAACAGTTACTCCTATCAATTTTTATCTTTTTACTAAAATTAAAGCTGATAAAAATTCCTACAAAATAGTTATTTGTATTTTTCTTGTAAGACCAAGCATAAGCGAGTTATAGAGATAGATATAAATAATATTTAACAAAAATTTGCTTTAAAATAAAATGTTTGAAATACTGAAATTAAACTAAATTAATTGTGTCTAACACTTTAGTATAGGAAAAAGGAGAAGACATAAAAGTCACCAAAGTCTTCAGAGTCGTTTTTAGTCGTCATATTAATAACAATAACATTAATAATAATAATACTAATAGTACTAAATTTGCTTATATGCAAGCGCTTTATTAAGGTAACAGTTTTTTGGTTTCTTGCTTATATCTCGAAAACAGTTACTCCTATCAATTTTTATCTGTTTACTAAAATTAAAGCTGATAAAATTTCCTACAAAATAGTTATTTGCATTTTTCATGTAGGACTAACCATAAGCGAGATGTAAGTTTGAAAATTATTAATATTTAAAAAAAAGTGCTTTAACAGAAAATGTCTTGTGATTTAAAATACACTTATTTATTGGGTCCAATACTTTATTAGAAGAATAAGGAGGTGACATAAAAGTCGCTGAAGTCTTCAGAGTCGTTTTTAAATGCTGCATTTTCGTCTTCGTCTCAAACATTGAAAACTGAATTACATTTTTGTTCAGTAACTGTAACAGTTTTTACTTTAGTTTTTTGCTTATATCTCGAAAACAATTACTACTATCAATTTTTATCTTTCTATCAAAATTAAAGCTGATAAAATTTCCTACAAAATAGTTATTTGCATTTTTCATGTAGGACTAACCATAAGCGAGATGTAAGTTTGAAAATTATTAATATTTAAAAAAAAGTCCTTTAACAGAAAATGTCTTGTGATTTAAAATACACTTAATTTATTGGGTCCAATACTTTATTAGAAGAATAAGGAGGTGACATAAAAGTCGCTGAAGTCTTCAGAGTCGTTTTTAAATGCTGCATTTTCGTCTTCGTCTCAAACATTGAAAACTGAATTACATTTTTGTTCAGTAACTGTAACAGTTTTTACTTTAGTTTTTTGCTTATATCTCGAAAACAATTACTACTATCAATTTTTATCTTTCTTTCAAAATTAAAGCTGATAAAATTTCCTACAAAATAGTTATTTGCATTTTTTATGTAGGACTAACCATAAGCGAGATATAAGTTTGAAAATAATTAATATTTAAAAAAAAAGTGCTTTAACAGAAAATGTCTTGTGATTCAAAATACACTTAATTTAATGGGTCCAATACATTATTAGAAGAAAAAGGAGGTGACATAAAAGTCACTGAAGTCTTCAGAGTCGATTTTAAATGCTGCATTTTCGTCTTTGTCTCAAACATTGAATACTGAATTACATTTTTGTTTAGTAACAGTTACAGTTTTCTTATTGGTTTTTTGCTTATATCTCGAAAACAGTTATTCCTATCAATTTTTATCTTTCTTTCAAAATCAAAGCTGATAAAATTTCCTACAAAATAGTTATTGGCATTTTTTTTGTAGGACCAACCATAAGCGAGGTATAGAGTTGGATATAAATAATCTTTAACAAAAATTTGCTTTAAAATAAAATGTTTGAAAAACCGAAATTAAACTAAATTAATTAAGACTAACACTTTAGTTGAGGAAAAAGGAGAATACATAAAAGTCACCAAAGTTTTGAGAGTGGTTTTTAGTCGTCATATTAATAACAATAACATTAATAATAATAATACTAATAGTACTAAATTTGCTTATATGCAAGCGCTTTATTAAGGTAACAGTTTTTTGGTTTCTTGCTTATATCTCGAAAACAGTTACTCCTATCAATTTTTATCTTTTTACTAAAATTAAAGCTGATAAATATTCCTACAAAATAGTTATTTGTATTTTTCTTGTAGGACCAAGCATAAGCGAGTTATAGAGATAGATATAAATAATATTTAACAAAAATTTGCTTTAAAATAAAATGTTTGAAATACTGAAATTAAACTAAATTAATTTTGTCTAACACTTTACTTGAGGAAAAAGGAAAAGACATAAAAGTCACCAAAGTCTTGAGAGTCGTTTTTAGTCGTCATATTAATAACAATAACATTAATAATAATAATAATAATATTACTAAATTTGTTTATATGCAAGCGCTTAATTAAGGTAACAGTTTCTTGCTTATATCTCGAAAACAATTACTCCTATTAATTTTTACCTTTTCACTAAAATTAAAGCTGATAAAATTTCCTACAAAATAGTTATTTGCATTTTTCATGTAGAACTAACCATAAACGAGATATAAGTTTAAAAATAATTAATAATTAAAAAAAAATGTGCTTTAACAGAAAATGTCTTGTGATTTAAAATACACTTAATTTATTGGGTCCAATACTTAATTAGTAGACAAAAGAGGTGACAGTAAATGCTGCATTTTCGTCTTCGTCTTAAACATTGAAAACTAAATTACATTTTTGTTCAGTAACTGTTACAGTTTTCACTTTGGTTTTTTGCTTATATCTCGAAAACATTTACTCCTATCAATTTTTATCTTTCTTTCAAATTAAAACTGATAAAATTTCCTACAAAATAGTTTTTTGCATTTTTTTTGCATTTAATAATAATAATACTAAAAGTACTAAATTTGCTTATATGCAAACGCTTAATTAAGGTAACAGTTTTTTGGTTTCTTGCTTATATCTCGAAAACAGTTACTCCAATCAATTTTTATCTTTTTACTAAAATTAAAGCTGATAAAATTTCCTACAAAATAGTTATTTGTATTTCTCTTGTAGGACCAAGCATAAGCGAGTTATAGAGATAGATATAAATAATATTTAACAAAAATTTGCTTTAAAATAAAATGTTTGAAATACTGAAATTAAACTAAATTAATTGTGTCTAAAAATTTAGTATAGGAAAAAGGAGAAGACATAAAAGTCACCAAAGTCTTCAGAGTCGTTTTTAGTCGTCATATTAATAACAATAACATTAATAATAATAATACTAATAGTACTAAATTTGCTTATATGCAAGCGCTTTATTAAGGTAACAGTTTTTTGGTTTCTTGCTTATATCTCGAAAACAGTTACTCCTATCAATTTTTATCTGTTTACTAAAATTAAAGCTGATAAAATTTCCTACAAAATAGTTATTTGCATTTTTCATGTAGGACTAACCATAAGCGAGATGTAAGTTTGAAAATTATTAATATTTAAAAAAAAGTGCTTTAACAGAAAATGTCTTGTGATTTAAAATACACTTATTTATTGGATCCAATACTTTATTAGAAGAATAAGGAGGTGACATAAAAGTCGCTGAAGTCTTCAGAGTCGTTTTTAAATGCTGCATTTTCGTCTTCGTCTCAAACATTGAAAACTGAATTACATTTTTGTTCAGTAACTGTAACAGTTTTTACTTTAGTTTTTTGCTTATATCTCGAAAACAATTACTACTATCAATTTTTATCTTTCTATCAAAATTAAAGCTGATAAAATTTCCTACAAAATAGTTATTTGCATTTTTCATGTAGGACTAACCATAAGCGAGATGTAAGTTTAAAAATTATTAATATTTAAAAAAAAGTCCTTTAACAGAAAATGTCTTGTGATTTAAAATACACTTAATTTATTGGGTCCAATACTTTATTAGAAGAATAAGGAGGTGACATAAAAGTCGCTGAAGTCTTCAGAGTCGTTTTTAAATGCTGCATTTTCGTCTTCGTCTCAAACATTGAAAACTGAATTACATTTTTGTTCAGTAACTGTAACAGTTTTTACTTTAGTTTTTTGCTTATATCTCGAAAACAATTACTATTATCAATTTTTATCTTTCTTTCAAAATTAAAGCTGATAAAATTTCCTACAAAATAGTTATTTGCATTTTTTATGTAGGACTAACCATAAGCGAGATATAAGTTTGAAAATAATTAATATTTAAAAAAAAAAGTGCTTTAACAGAAAATGTCTTGTGATTTAAAATACACTTAATTTAATGGGTCCAATACATTATTAGAAGAAAAAGGAGGTGACATAAAAGTCACTGAAGTCTTCAGAGTCGATTTTAAATGCTGCATTTTCGTCTTTGTCTCAAACATTGAATACTGAATTACATTTTTGTTTAGTAACAGTTACAGTTTTCTTATTGATTTTTTGCTTATATCTCGAAAACAGTTATTCCTATCAATTTTTATCTTTCTTTCAAAATCAAAGCTGATAAAATTTCCTACAAAATAGTTTTTTGCATTTTTTTTGCATTTAATAATAATAATACTAAAAGTACTAAATTTGCTTATATGCAAACGCTTAATTAAGGTAACAGTTTTTTGGTTTCTTGCTTATATCTCGAAAACAGTTACTCCAATCAATTTTTATCTTTTTACTAAAATTAAAGCTGATAAAATTTCCTACAAAATAGTTATTTGTATTTCTCTTGTAGGACCAAGCATAAGCGAGTTATAGAGATAGATATAAATAATATTTAACAAAAATTTGCTTTAAAATAAAATGTTTGAAATACTGAAATTAAACTAAATTAATTGTGTCTAAAACTTTAGTATAGGAAAAAGGAGAAGACATAAAAGTCACCAAAGTCTTCAGAGTCGTTTTTAGTCGTCATATTAATAACAATAACATTAATAATAATAATACTAATAGTACTAAATTTGCTTATATGCAAGCGCTTTATTAAGGTAACAGTTTTTTGGTTTCTTGCTTATATCTCGAAAACAGTTACTCCTATCAATTTTTATCTGTTTACTAAAATTAAAGCTGATAAAATTTCCTACAAAATAGTTATTTGCATTTTTCATGTAGGACTAACCATAAGCGAGATGTAAGTTTGAAAATTATTAATATTTAAAAAAAAGTGCTTTAACAGAAAATGTCTTGTGATTTAAAATACACTTAATTTATTGGGTCCAATACTTAATTAGTAGACAAAAGAGGTGACAGTAAATGCTGCATTTTCGTCTTCGTCTTAAACATTGAAAACTAAATTACATTTTTGTTCAGTAACTGTTACAGTTTTCACTTTGGTTTTTTGCTTATATCTCGAAAACATTTACTCCTATCAATTTTTATCTTTCTTTCAAATTAAAACTGATAAAATTTCCTACAAAATAGTTTTTTGCATTTTTTTTGCATTTAATAATAATAATACTAAAAGTACTAAATTTGCTTATATGCAAACGCTTAATTAAGGTAACAGTTTTTTGGTTTCTTGCTTATATCTCGAAAACAGTTACTCCAATCAATTTTTATCTTTTTACTAAAATTAAAGCTGATAAAATTTCCTACAAAATAGTTATTTGTATTTCTCTTGTAGGACCAAGCATAAGCGAGTTATAGAGATAGATATAAATAATATTTAACAAAAATTTGCTTTAAAATAAAATGTTTGAAATACTGAAATTAAACTAAATTAATTGTGTCTAAAACTTTAGTATAGGAAAAAGGAGAAGACATAAAAGTCACCAAAGTCTTCAGAGTCGTTTTTAGTCGTCATATTAATAACAATAACATTAATAATAATAATACTAATAGTACTAAATTTGCTTATATGCAAGCGCTTTATTAAGGTAACAGTTTTTTGGTTTCTTGCTTATATCTCGAAAACAGTTACTCCTATCAATTTTTATCTGTTTACTAAAATTAAAGCTGATAAAATTTCCTACAAAATAGTTATTTGCATTTTTCATGTAGGACTAACCATAAGCGAGATGTAAGTTTGAAAATTATTAATATTTAAAAAAATGTGCTTTAACAGAAAATGTCTTGTGATTTAAAATACACTTATTTATTGGGTCCAATACTTTATTAGAAGAATAAGGAGGTGACATAAAATTCGCTGAAGTCTTCAGAGTCGTTTTTAAATGCTGCATTTTCGTCTTCGTCTCAAACATTGAAAACTGAATTACATTTTTGTTCAGTAACTGTAACAGTTTTTACTTTAGTTTTTTGCTTATATCTCGAAAACAATTACTACTATCAATTTTTATCTTTCTATCAAAATTAAAGCTGATAAAATTTCCTACAAAATAGTTATTTGCATTTTTCATGTAGGACTAACCATAAGCGAGATGTAAGTTTGAAAATTATTAATATTTAAAAAAAAGTCCTTTAACAGAAAATGTCTTATGATTTAAAATACACTTAATTTATTGGGTCCAATACTTTATTAGAAGAATAAGGAGGTGACATAAAAGTCGCTGAAGTCTTCAGAGTCGTTTTTAAATGCTGCATTTTCGTCTTCGTCTCAAACATTGAAAACTGAATTACATTTTTGTTCAGTAACTGTAACAGTTTTTACTTTAGTTTTTTGCTTATATCTCGAAAACAATTACTACTATCAATTTTTATCTTTCTTTCAAAATTAAAGCTGATAAAATTTCCTACAAAATAGTTATTTGCATTTTTTATGTAGGACTAACCATAAGCGAGATATAAGTTTGAAAATAATTAATATTTAAAAAAAAAGTGCTTTAACAGAAAATGTCTTGTGATTTAAAATACACTTAATTTAATGGGTCCAATACATTATTAGAAGAAAAAGGAGGTGACATAAAAGTCACTGAAGTTTTCAGAGTCGATTTTAAATGCTGCATTTTCGTCTTTGTCTCAAACATTGAATACTGAATTACATTTTTGTTTAGTAACAGTTACAGTTTTCTTATTGGTTTTTTGCTTATATCTCGAAAACAGTTATTCCTATCAATTTTTATCTTTCTTTCAAAATCAAAGCTGATAAAATTTCCTACAAAATAGTTATTGGCATTTTTTTTGTAGGACCAACCATAAGCGAGGTATAGAGTTGGATATAAATAATCTTTAACAAAAATTTGCTTTAAAATAAAATGTTTGAAAAACCGAAATTAAACTAAATTAATTAAGACTAACACTTTAGTTGAGGAAAAAGGAGAATACATAAAAGTCACCAAAGTTTTGAGAGTGGTTTTTAGTCGTCATATTAATAACAATAACATTAATAATAATAATACTAATAGTACTAAATTTGCTTATATGCAAGCGCTTTATTAAGGTAACAGTTTTTTGGTTTCTTGCTTATATCTCGAAAACAGTTACTCCTATCAATTTTTATCTTTTTACTAAAATTAAAGCTGATAAATATTCCTACAAAATAGTTATTTGTATTTTTCTTGTAGGACCAAGCATAAGCGAGTTATAGAGATAGATATAAATAATATTTAACAAAAATTTGCTTTAAAATAAAATGTTTGAAATACTGAAATTAAACTAAATTAATTTTGTCTAACACTTTACTTGAGGAAAAAGGAAAAGAGATAAAAGTCACCAAAGTCTTGAGAGTCGTTTTTAGTCGTCATATTAATAACAATAACATTAATAATAATAATAATAATATTACTAAATTTGTTTATATGCAAGCGCTTAATTAAGGTAACAGTTTCTTGCTTATATCTCGAAAACAATTACTCCTATTAATTTTTACCTTTTCACTAAAATTAAAGCTGATAAAATTTCCTACAAAATAGTTATTTGCATTTTTCATGTAGAACTAACCATAAACGAGATATAAGTTTAAAAATAATTAATAATTAAAAAAAAATGTGCTTTAACAGAAAATGTCTTGTGATTTAAAATACACTTAATTTATTGGGTCCAATACTTAATTAGTAGACAAAAGAGGTGACAGTAAATGCTGCATTTTCGTCTTCGTCTTTAACATTGAAAACTAAATTACATTTTTGTTCAGTAACTGTTACAGTTTGCACTTTGGTTTTTTGCTTATATCTCGAAAACATTTACTCCTATCAATTTTTATCTTTCTTTCAAATTAAAACTGATAAAATTTCCTACAAAATAGTTTTTTGCATTTTTTTTTGCATTTAATAATAATAATACTAAAAGTACTAAATTTGCTTATATGCAAACGCTTAATTAAGGTAACAGTTTTTTGGTTTCTTGCTTATATCTCGAAAACAGTTACTCCAATGAATTTTTATTATCTTTTTACTAAAATTAAAGCTGATAAAATTTCCTACAAAATAGTAGTTTGCATTTTTCATGTAGGACTAACCATAAGCGAGATATAAGTTTGAAAATAATTAATAATTAAAAAAAAGTGCTTTAACAGAAAATGCCTTGTGATTTAAAATACACTTAATTTAGTTGGCAAGCGCTTAATTAAGGTAACAGTTTTTTGGTTTCTTGCTTAAATCTCGAAAACAGTTACTCCTATCAATTTTTATCTTTTTACTAAAATTAAACTGATAAAATTTTCTACAAAATAGTTATTTGCATTTTTCATGTAGGACTAACCATAAGCGAGATATAAGTTTGAAAATAATTAAAATTAAAAAAAAAGTGCTTCAACAGAAAATGTCTTGTGATTTAAAATACACTTAATTTATTGGGTCCAATACTTTATTAGAAGAAAAAAGAGGTGACATATAGGTCACTGAAGTCTTAATGTCGTTTGTAAATGCTGCATTTTCGTCATCGTCTTAAACATTGAAAACTGAATTACATTTTTATTCAGTAACAGTTACAGTTTTCTTATTGGTTTTTTGCTTATATCTCGAAAACTGTTACTCCTATCAATTTTTATCTTTTTTTCAAAATTAAAGCTGATAAAATTTACTACAAAATCGTTATTTGCATTTTTCTTGTGGGACCAACCATAAGCGAGTTATTGAGTTGGATATAAATAATATTTAACAAAAATTTGCTTTAAAATATAATGTTTAAAAAACTGAAATTAAACTAAATTAATTGTGTCTAACACTTTAGTAGAGGAAAAAGGAGGAGACATAAAAGTCAATAAAGTCTTAGAGTTGTCTTTAGTCGTCATATTAATAACAATAACATTAATAATAACAATACTAATAGTACTAAATTTGCTTATATGCAAGCGCTTAATTAAGGTAACAGTTTTTTTGTTTTTTGCTTATATCTCGAAAACAGTTACTCCTATCAATTTTTATTTTTCATCCAAAATTAAAGCTG